>NC_091827.1:57616600-57771600 GCF_038994185.2 Dermacentor albipictus | reverse complement strand
GAGCGTCGAGTTTTTCATCGCTTCCGCCGAGTCACAGGTGCCTGCGCACCACCTTGGAGTGCCTCAGCGTGCCGGCGATGGTGACCAGCGGCACGATGAAGTTCTCCGTGTCCAGTTCGGACACGTCGAGCTTCTTCAGCGGCTCGAGCGCCCGACACGCCGGTGACCCCTTCGTGTAGACGCCGCAGACGAGGCCCAGCGTCTGGCCGAACACGTTCTCGGCCAGGGTGGCGACCAGCCGGTGCGCCTCCGTGCCGCTGCACCCGGTCAGCGCGTCGTTGTAGCACCCCAGCAGGTCGTAGTAGTAACTGCGTGTGCAGAAGGGCGGAAGGAATGTGGGTGGGCGTGACTGATCGTTTCATTTATGGACAGATTGATTAATTGATTGATTGATTGATTGATTGATTGATTGATTGATTGATTGATTGATTGACTGGCTGATTGATTGATTGGCTGACTGGCAATCAATCACTAGCCACCAGGTCCGGCGCTGATGCTGAAGTGCATTGAACAGATTGAAGTATATTCAAGCCGCAGTATAAACACAACTGCATGGGTGAAATTACTGAAATCAATTACTGAAACTGCGGCACGAGCGGTCGTACCGCATAGTTTCTGTATTTCTTTGTCTGTTTGTTGTAAAATTAAGGTATACGCGGTTTACACAGTGCCGATAAACTGTAGGCTGGGTTGGGATTGATTGATTGATTGATTGATTGATTGATTGATTGATTGATTGATTGATTGATTGATTGATTGATTGATTTCACAAAACAACGCTCGGGCTGCGAGAGACGCCGTTGCAGAGGACCTCCAGATCAGTTTGGTGCCTTGGAATTTTTCAACGCGCACGAGTGTTTCTGCATTTCGCGTCCATCGAAATGCGGGCCCCGCGGCCTGGTGATCAGCAACGGAGCGCTACAGCCACTGCGTCGCCTCAGCGGATATGGGCCTATAGTTTAATGCTGAAATCTAAAGGCCGAAAAGCGGGCTACAGTTAGCTGTTACACAGCTAGCCCTAAGTAAAAAAAAAAAAACCATGCAAGGACATGAAATAGAAGGCACGAGCGGTCGCACCGCATAGTTTCTGTATTTCTTTGTCTGCTTGTTGTAAAATTAAGGTATACGTGGTTTACACCCTGCCGATAAACTGTAGGCTGGGTTGGGATGGGGATTGTTAATGGATAGAGCCGGATTAACTTAGACCACCTCGGTTTCATTACCGTGTGCCTATATACAGAGCGGTACACGGAAAGTTTTCATATTCGGCTCTCATTAGAATACGACCGCCGATGCGGGGAACTGCACACGAGTTCTCGTGCTTCGGAAATTTTTGGTAAGCGGAAATTTTTGACATCGAAACTGAAAAAAAGAAAATGCCGCCAATATCCGCTCCCTCGAAATGACGCATGGCTGCAGAAGACGTGACTCCTCGGCATGACCTCCGGAATTAGGCACCTTGCGCGGACGCCCGCTTCGCGCTGGCAAATCTCTGAGGCGACGTGCTGGGACTTCCATCAAAATCCTCTAACCACCACATGCACGCTTCGTCTGGTTAAGTGTAACTTAAACGGTGATCATATAATAAAATTACACTGCTGCCGGTTGTGCAACTTAGCCGAGACTTCTCCCTACTTATTTATTAGCAGGTTAGTCGAAGGGGAATTTAGTTGCACTTGTACTTTAAAGTCGATTATGAGCCGCTCATTGAGGCCGTGTGTTGCTGTGGGATCTCACGAATCAGTTAGTCAATTGGAGCACAAGCATACCCTTTATTATGTCAGCTCAGGCCCACCAAAGAGCAGTTTTTCTTTCTTCTACGGACGAAGCGTCCATGCCTGAGCGCTGCCGTTTGGTCATGAACGTTAACAGCCAACTGCCCCAGTTTTCCCATCTAATCAAGCACAACATCTTGCAAACTAGTTTTGGCCGCGTCTAGTTAACTGTCACTAGAAAGGAAATCAGTGTTTTGCGCAAATCGTAGAAGGTAAACGCGTGTAAGAGACGTATGAATATTTTCGAATGAAAACAGTGAAAGAAGGAAAATCTACGGATCCCGCGCACAGTGGGCATCGGTGTAAGCGAAGCTTTGTTGTGCTGTTTGCCTTGACTGACGATAATTAGCGGTAGTGATGGCGCTAAAATGTGTAATGTCTTCACCGTTAAATCCAATACGAGAGTGGTGAGTTGATGTTAGACGTTACCATGCGTGCACCACTGCCGTTTGTCTACGTAGTCCACAGAACACAGAGGGAGGCCTGTTTGCTTGAGGCATTGTTGTGAGTCATTGTTCATAAACTCTGAGACGGCTGAGCATTATCATTGCCTCACGTGGCACATCGAATCGTGGCAGTAGCAGTCTGCATCACGTTTCGCTCCGTAGGCGAAGACGCTCCTGTTCCGCACGACGTTTCTCTTGGGCCTGGGTGTCCTGGACGCTGAGCGCACGCTTTGGAGCCATTTCGCTGACGCGTGCTTAGGTGCTCCTTCTGCATACGTGGCCAGCACGCTGTTGAGGCGCCAGCTCCAAGCGCTATTTTCAGGCTATGGACGATTGTAATGCTTACGCTATCACAGCCCAGCACGCGAGCTCCACAGCCCAGCACCTGCATTTTTGTCGCATAGGAAAGCAAGCACAGCAAGTGCTACGCGCACAACCTGTGAAACGCTGGTGCGGCGGTGCCGGCCGAGATGCGCTGAGGCGAGCGCCGTCTGGTGGTGTGGCAAGAAACCCAGCTGCGCGCGCGAGCCAGACCACAGTAGGGGCAGCGCCCAAAAAGTCGGGAGAAGAGGCATAGAAAGCGTCGGTCTTACCAGCAGCCGTAGGCCACCTGGCTTTCAATCGGTGCTCTTGCGACGGCCGTGTTCAGGTTGATGACCAAATCGCGCATGCAAGCGTTCATCTGGACGCCCACTTTGTTCAGGCACCGGACGGCGCTGTTGTACACTGCGAATAAAATATGCAGCAGGGAACGTAATAAGTGAGCACTGTTAGTGCTCGATGAAAACATTTTTACAGCTTGTCAAGCGTCTCAGCGAAGTCTCGGCACTTTCAACATGCAAAACTTTTCAAGGTTCACGCCTCGTGTTAGTTTTCGTCAACGATGTCTCCGTAGAAAATACAGACCGAGAGAGAGGGATACATACATACATACATACATACATACATACATACATACATACATACATACATACATACATACATACATACATACATACATACATACATACATACATACATACATACATACATACATACATACATACATACATACATACATACATACATACATACATACATACATACATACATACATACATACATACATACATACATACATACATACATACATACATACATACATACATACATACATACATACATACATACATACATACATACATACATACATACATACATACATACATACATAGACTCGTGTAAGGGCCGCCAACCCAACTTGGCAGCCCAATATTTGCAAACAGAAGATTTCCAGCGGAGAAGCAATCGCGTTCGGTGCCCCATTGCCGCGCGCACGCATCGGCGAATTTTCGCGCGCTGCTTACGTCCGCGTGTCGCTACTAGATGGTGAGAGCTGCGCGTTGACCTCTTGTTCAGTGATACACCCTGGCATACGGCGTGCGCACAAGTCACCGTTTTCAGCAAAACGTTCGGTACCGTGTGAGGGCCGCACCTCGGCAAATCGTGAAAGTGCGGCCCTACACGAGTCTATACACGAAGAATGGGGGTTTTCACGAGTCTCGTGAAAATTTGAGTCGTGCCGCACCATCTGCGCATGCGTGGGCGCGCGCCCTCAAGCGTACGTGTGGTCTGAGCTTAACCACTGGCAGGTCAAGGACACCAGGGGAACGTTTTAACGGTACAGGATCACACCTTAAAGAAAAAGAAGGGCTTGCGAATGGAGGTATGAGAAGATTGAGTACTACGGCCTTTGTGGATCTTGTTCAGGATGACGTCAGCGTTTTATTCAGCGATTAGCTCTGAGTGTTCATGTTCATTTGCATAACGATGGGGGGCGTGCTCAAGCAAAAAAGTTAAATCATCGCACTCGAGGGTTCCCGAGTAACTTGCGTACATTGCATAAGAAAGTGATATCATAGATGCGACCTTAGTAGAATAGAATAGCTTTATTTCCATCTACTTGATGGAGGAGGCTGCAAGTAAAAGCTGCTCCAGTAGGCAGCTTGACGAGGTCCGCAGCCCCCTCTACAGAATATTCGGCAACAGCATACATGCAAGCACGTATGCATCATACATACATATATACACATACATTGTATACATACATATATGTACACATACTCGTGAATACTCTCATGAACCCACATACTCGCATTTACACATGCACACCCATATCTGTACAGAGCCACTGGTGACTAAACCAAAAATACTTAGGATACCTTGTGTGGTTCTCGTGGTGATACAAATGAGACAAGAATACACCGCTGAACATTATATAAATAATAATGTAAATGTAAATGTAATAATGTAATGTAATAATATAGTAAATGAATAGAATCCGGAAACAAGTTCACTTATTACTACAGCGTAGTAAGAAGATCTTTCACAGTATAGTAGCGGAGTGCGCAACGACTACTCGAAATCCCGCTTCGCTCTATTGCTCTAACTTTATCAGTGCCTGTGATCCTATCCTTTGGAGCCTCCATTGTTGGGTTCAGGAACAGAAATGTTTGCTTGGCGATCCAAAATTACCTCATTGAAACTAATCGATTTCCATGTTAGATTGATCGTTCTCCCTCCCAACCATAGCTTTCTTTTATTTCTTATCTTTTAATTATTATTATTATTATTATTATTATTATTATTATTATTATTATTATTATTATTATTATTATTATTATTATCTTATACCCGGTTTTCATCTGATTATTTCCTTTTTTCTCCAAACACAAAACGTTTACATTTAAACTCAAACGCCCAAATTGTTAACTCCCTTGTTATCATTAATGTTTTAGGCACCTAATTAAACCGCCAGATTCTTGGCCAATCGCCCACTGTGGGTATGTGCCACGGCCACTCAGGACAACAACAACAACAACAAGCTGGATTGACCATTGCTGTTTTGGCAACAGGGTAAGGTTACTACTGAAGGCACAAAACCGACTGGCCCAGTAGGCAAGTCGAGTCTCGCAGTGCTAAAATGCCGCAAAGATGCGATGATGTCATTACGCCACGCAAATGTTCGCCAAGAAATAAAGACAATTTTTCAGACTCCTAATTTATATGCTTAAGAATCGCGTTCATTAATGGAATAGTTTCGATCGAAGTGGGAAAAAGCGCCCGTCGTGTCCACGGTAAGGTTGACTTTAAATGGCTTCCATACCATGACAATTGAATCATTTTGAACTTGCGCGAGAGCATAGCCGTTAAAATGGGCTGGAATCGATAGCGAATTCAGGAGGCAGACGAACGACAAGAACGCAGAAGCTTGGGGAAGGCCTCAGCAAAATAAAATGAATTTTCGAGCAGCATTTACAGAATGCCCTGCTACGGCTACAACGTCTTACGAAAATCCCCAACGACAGGATCAGAGTCCGACAATAATGCGGTCATTACGGGAATGGTGAATTGGGTGAGTGATTATTCAAATTAGGCAAGAAAAATTACTATGTGCATAGTTTCATTCGTACAATGCGACAAGTAAATGCAGCAGGTTAACTGAGCCAGCCATGTGCCATCCGGCGACATCGCCAGGAACGCTCGCATCCTTGCTATCGCACTCATTCACGCTCACAATCATTACACTTCTTTTGTTCATGTTCTTGCTGAAGGAAGAGCGTTTCTAAGACACGCGTTCACTACGGAATTAGGGCACAGCATTTAACCGCACTCTCTTGTTATTTTCTGTGAGATCTAAATTACACATTAGGCAAATGCGCGGATAATTGTTTTTCCTTGTTTACGGGACACGTAGACAAAACAGCGTGTCAGTTATATGTTCCACAAATGTCCGACCGACCTTGCAGCAGGTGAGAGGTGCCTTCTGAATAATCGTGTTTCGTCTAAAAGTTCCCTCTCCTACGTTGGCCCACAGCCATATATTCAATCGTGCCAGCCGCCAAACAAAGCTGCAAACAAAGACATCTTCTTGGTCCTGTCCTGCCAGTTTCTCTTTATATACATGCAGTGTCTGTGACACAATTGCCCGTAACGGTAGAAAAAATTGCGCAGGAAGATTACAGCTCCAACACAAAGAGCGCTTTCAGGAGTCTGAGGCATGAGCGTCAATGTGACGTCAGAAATCAGTGATAAGCCGAGTAACTACTCTGCATTGTCATACGCGGACAAGGAACAAAAGGCAACTTGAAGTACTTTATACCCACGGAAGGAAACGCGTCAGTTTAGGGCTAACTAAAAGTTTTGTTTGCATGGTCTCCAGCTCACGCGACATGTGGCTCGTACACCTATATCTGAGTGCACAAAACATTTGATCACTAAAATTCGTGACCCTTCTCATACATCAGAAGGCAAATACTGTTCATTTCTAATGATGGACAGCAGTACGGTGTTGACTCTAGGAAAGCCAATTCTTCAGATAACATGGCGATAGATTCCACATCGACGGATCTGTCCTCCAAGTTATAAATATTGTGAGCTTCTATGATCAGTATTGTCAATTCATTTCTGTTTTTCTTGTGACTACTGTGCACTTCTGGAATTGGGCATTGCATCGACACGTCTTGCAATGTGTGGCCAGCCATCCTCCTGCACTTTTCTAACGTTGCTGGCGGGCTCGTGCAGCCTATCATTTATGCATCTCCCTGACTGACCTATGCAAAACCGGCTGCACGTCAAGGGTATGCGGTAAACAATGTTTTAAAGACATTTAACAAACACAGCACGGTCTTTTTTTGATGCTGCACGATATTATACCCCTGCCCATTGCGCTTGTCATTCCACATAACCTTATTTTGTCGGGTGCGGAAAGCAGCAACCGTACGTCAGAATGTTGGGCCACATTCCTCAAGTTATGCGAAACCTTAGCAAAAGAATGAATCCCCGCTGTTTTCCTTGAATAATCATTATCGACTGTTTCTGCCTGACTTTTTTATATATAAGCGATCGCAGCATAGACACGCAATCGGTGACGTGATGTCAACGGGTGCTATATGCCAAAATCCAAGCCAAGTTCCAATAAGCAATTTTGGCTGTGCAGCGACGGCAGCGCCGTTCTATACCTTCCGCTTCCGGCATGAGCGTAGCGCGCGCATGCGCACTGGCGTTCCCTCCCAAAGGCTGTGCGCAGGTCCGTATGGTGCACATGTCTGACCGAAACGGACTGACAACGCAATGTTTGCTTTCTTCACTCTTAACACTCTTACCTAACTACAGTAGTAGCGATCACGAACTGCCAACGACATCGTGTAACTGGTGCACTCACTCATGTGCAGCTCAGTGCGGGGCGTGCAGACGGCCTCGATGTTTTCGTCCGCAGCGTCCAACGCCAGCACGGCGGCCACTCGAGGCAAACCCGTGGCGCAGTTTGTCGTGAAGTTCCGGGCACACCGCAGCTGCTTGAAGTGTAACCTGCGGTGGACAGTTAAGAAAACCGAACAGGAAACCTGTTTA
Source organism: Dermacentor albipictus (assembly GCF_038994185.2). Taxonomy (NCBI): domain Eukaryota; kingdom Metazoa; phylum Arthropoda; class Arachnida; order Ixodida; family Ixodidae; genus Dermacentor; species Dermacentor albipictus. The sequence goes on along the minus strand of NC_091827.1, from coordinate 57,763,988 downwards.
TTGCGATAGAATTTAATTATATATGGACATTCCAGGTGAATTTTCGCTATCGACATCGGCGTCCCCGTGGGGATCCGCATATATTTAGGTCTGTCTTATGCATATCCATCAGCGCTGCCAACCTCCGAAGCAAAGTTTCGCCTGAATTCGATACAGAAATTCCCTGGATCTTCCCTAGATTTGTTGTAAGACACATTTGCTCGGTTTGTCATTATCGTTTTTGCAAATATATATACTTTTGGTTATGCAAATAGACAGAAAATTTATAGCTTCAATTTACTTACAAGCTCGTTTCATAAATTTAAATAAATAATCAACTCGCTGCGCTCAAGCTGAAATTATGTTGCGATGCAAGCCATGCTAACCAGCCTCCAGCTACAAGCCGTGCTGGGAACGCAGCCTCCCGCTTGAGACTACATTCACTGAACGTCAGCTCGTTTATACTCGCTCCACACGCAAATCAAATTTGAACAGCAAAAATGCCCAGATTGACACGGAACTTTATTCGAATCGTAAGGAAGCTGACGCCAGACTACACCGGATTACATACGTAGGGATGTCAAAACAGTGTTTCGCACAAATATAATGCATGTGCAATAAAAATTTCTCACATGATGTGGTGTACCGACGTAGCAGCACCAAGTTTGCATGCTTACAAGTAATTTGCAGCCAAGCACGCAGATACGTGTCCAATATTTTTGTTTCCTCTATGGTAATTAGTTCACCTAAACACGTGACCACTGGGACCTTACAATGCGAGTCTGTTGCTGTGCCTTTGGGCAGTAAATCCGACTGCGTAGTCAACTACGCAGCGCCCCGACCGCCTAGCCATGCTCAGCGCTAGATATCTGTCCGCTTATGCTGAGATTTGCAGGTGCTACTTTGTTTCGTATTGCAGCATATGTTTGTTTTGCCGGTTACAGATAAATATTCTATATAAATGGGGACGTCTGCTCCTTGTCGTTTACTTGACGCGAGGCGTTCACCGCGACGATATGTACAAGTCATACTTCACATGCTCACGCAAAAGTAATTTCGACTGACTGCAATCAAAACACGCCGTCACGTCAGCATTTCCACGTATTAGTCATTGCGGCGTAGTAGCAGTGGTTTCTCAAGCCTCTGAGTTTTTTTCTTTCCTCCGCGTCATAGCACAAGTTTCCCCTACATCTTCGAATTGGGCATCTTGGTAATATATCAAATGGCGGCAGCGCAAAAAAAGGACACGGATGGAGACAACACGACTAAGATGAGCGGTCGTCCTTGTCTCCGTCCGTGTCTTTTTTGCGCTGCCGCTTTTCATATATTACCAACACGCCTGATTCGCCACAGTAATCAAGGCGTGGAATCCCTAGATCTAGGGAGACGGCGCTCGGGTTCTCTGCACCGTTGTGCATACCGTAAATGCAGGTTATATTTACTACACGATTCATTCACCAAAAGTTGCTTACTCTTGCGTTCTTCACTGAATTATTTCTCATGATGTCGAGAATGGTCAACCCGCAAACCAATGGCGTGAAACATAACACTCGCAGCGTATGCCTCTTAAACCTTTTCAGTCTATTAAGTATCAAAAGTGCAAAACACTATCAGTGTTCAAACCTAAATTTGAAGTAGCCTGTGCGATGTCACTGCAGGCCTTACACGGCGTGCTAAAGTTCTCAAGGGTGCCAGAAATGTCGGCGCAGTCGCGTACGGCGCGTCCGTCCACGTTAGTCGGGCCCGCGTCTAGCTTAGAACACCGTCCTAAAAATTCAAGAGCAAGGCTAAACCTTACTATCGTAGTCAGTGCGCTGCCGTTCGAACAAATACCGCCAATTTTTTGCAAGATATTTCTTACCAAAGGCTCGCATACCGATATGCGCATATCGGTTACATTGACGTCACCAGCCGATGATATAACTGCGCAGCATCCATCTAATTTCTTCAGTGGCCATGTCGACTGGGCTCGCGTCAGCATCATGTCAACTCCGTTTGTTTTCCGACACGCATGTTAGTGATGATGTTTCATCTGTAAAATGCGATTACTCGTTTTTTTGCCAGCTGACATGCCCACGTATCCTAATCATAATCTGCTCTGCTGGACGCGCATTGCTTCTCTCTTTGCTTAAGTTGCGTGGCGACATCGAGCCTAATCCTGGCCCAGACGTTCAGGAGTTGCTTGCGGAACTCTTGGAATGTCAGAAAGGCATTCGGAAAAGGCTGAATGGTGTTGAGTTAAAGTTAAAGAAAGTGTAAGAAGTCGCTTCAGCTATAAATTAAATCAAGACAGTGACATACGAGCTGGAACAAAGGGTCGGAAGCTTGGAAAGCAAACTAATAAATCCTGAATATAGAAGTAGGCGAAATAACTTGATTGTTTTTGGTATCCCGGAATAAATTAACGAAAGTGCCGATGAGCTCAGCCAAAGTGTGCTCAAATGCGTATTGCTGACGTCTTAGGAACGCAAATACATTCTGCAGAAAGGGTTCACAGACTTGGCCGCAAACAACCAAGTAAGCCTCGCCCAATAATTCTCAAACTTATTCATTTGGGATGCAGACAGTAAAGAAGAGTGCCAGTTCAAGGGGATCTCGTTAAGAAATAGCAGCAGTGAACCGAAATAGAGTCAGGCAAATCACTTCGATGTATTCTGTTAATGCCCGTAGTATTATTAATAAAGTTGATGACTTGGAAAGAATCATACCAGCACAGGCACCACATGTCATTGCAATAACTGAAAACCTGGTTACATTCAAATATTAACGATAATGAAATAATACCTACGGGGTGTAGCATCTATTGGAAAAGTAAACCTTCCCGTGGCGGTGGCGTAGCTATTCTGTTTGAAATCTAGCTACCTAAATGTCACTAGGTTGCCTGACAGAGTTGGCGTTCAGTGTGTCATTATTAAAATGTATCTGGAGGAACTAAATGTGGTACCACCCGGCGGCCCATATAGCCTTTTTTGATGAAGTTAATGATTTTCTTTGTACCTGCAATACAAATTATTGTAATTTACTGTTAGAGGGTGCTCACGTTAATTGGGACAAGGACTTCCCAGGGCCTCTTTCTAGTGCTGCTGAGCCTTTGGTCGGCATTGTCCTTTTCCATGACCTAACGCAGTTAGTAAAGCCAGCCGTGTTCAAAACAACACACAATCTATTCTGAATCTTTTTCTTGCGAGTGGTAGCATCCTTGTCGAAGTCCTGCTTTGTACGTCTTTGATGGTGTATCTGGCCACTGAACGTTACCTTCGAGCATTCCTGTGCGCATAATGAATACAGTGAAAGAATAACACATGGTGCCAAATTTTACACGTGCTAATGACGTCGCCATTCTTGACTCGTTAGAGATATCGTTTTCTGATTTCCATAGTTTGTACGAATCACAGACTTGCTCTGTCGACGTTTTGCGGGTTTTCTTCAAAAGTCTTGTAATTAAACGCGTTTCAAGTTATGTTCCCTCAAATAAATCGGAACACATTCTGCTGGGCCTCGGATGACGAGAGCAGTAGTGTGCACGTGACGGAAGCTACAGAAAGTGCGCACACAACTGCACCAGAACTCGTCACCGGCTTATGTATCGAACTTTCCGATATGCATCTGCAGTGATACGAAATTATAAAAAAGAGGCTATAGACTATTTTAATACGTGTTTGATAAATGTTCTGCTTTCTTCTCCCGTGAAGTTCTGGCGACACTTGTCACCTAGGAAGTGACATGCGTATAAAATCCTAATTGATGGTGACTTAGTCGCAGATTGATTACCCCTTGCGAAATCATTTAACAAGTTTTGTTCTGTCTACATGGACGATGATGGAAAACAACCAAATTTCGCAATTTGTAAAAACGTCCGGCAAATGATTGACATAACAATAACTGAAGAAGGCATTTTGGCACTGCTTCTTAGAACTGACGTGAAAAAAAACACCTTGTATTGATTGTATACCTAACACATATTTAGTAAGGTATGCCGAGTGGTGTTTGAGGTACCTAGCTGTTATATTTAAAAAAAATCGTTATCTACTGCAGAACTCCCTACAGATTGGAAGCGTGCGAAAGTTGTTCCTATTCCTAAATCTGAAAACCCTTCCCTCATTACTTCACGCAAGCCAACATATTTACTATGTGCTTGTTCAGAAATGCTGGAACACATTATTTTTAAATATGTGTCAAATTTTCTGCAGAAAATAACGTGACTGATAGGCGACAACGCTGTCTCCGTAAGGGTACGTACATGCGAAGCGACACAACACTAGACTAGAAAAAGACAGGACCAGCGCTATTCTTCTAGTCTATGTGTGTGGGTCACTTCACGCTACAAACCAAGAATATTTTATTGTACCAACTCACCCAACTTTCTATCATTTTACATTATGTCGACGGTTACCCAACTTCTTGAGACGATAGATGAATTTGCCTTAGCCTTAGATAAACAGAGTCAAATAGGCATTACCCTTTTGGACTTTCAAAAGGCATTTGAATGTGACTCACACCAAAAGCGTTTGTTAAAATTAAAACCCCATATTAAAGATAATTCACTGTTGTTGCGGATAGAGGCATACTTGTCATCTAGGAGCCAGTGTGTATTGATCGCAAGCTCGTGTTCATGCCCGGTACCAGGGAAATCGAGCATTCCACAAGGGTCGGTCCTTGGGCCATTATTCTTTTTATTATTCATCAACCACATCGTAAAAGAAATGCTTGTACAAATCAAATTGTTTGCGGATGATTGCATGCTTTAGCAGGAGGTAACTAATCCTGATGACCAGAGATTATCAAGTAGGGCTGTAGACAAACTACATATTTAGTGGGAGAAATGGCAAATGAGCGTCAATACAGAGAAAACAGTTTCTATGACAGTATAAAGAAAGGCACCACTGTCCTTTCCACAATAAATCAACTGTCGTTGTCTTAGTGCTGTAAATCATAGGCGTAATAATCACTTCAGATCTCCCGTGAAATGACCACATAACTTTTACTCAAAAGTAAGCCGTGTAAAAACTTGGATACCTGAGAAGATTCCTAGGCCAGACAAATCAAGAAATGAAGTTATTGTCTCATAAAACCTACATTCGTCCAGTTTTGGGATACGCCTCCGTAGTTTGGGATCCGTACACTAAGAAACATGTTGATAAACTTGAGAACGTGCAGGGAAAATCCGTTCGTTTTCTCTTTCGTTCGTCCAATTGTCGTACTACAGTTAGTGCTCTACTTCATAGAGTGTACTCGGAGTACTTGCAACTACGGCGGTATCACAATAGGCTAAAATACATGCACTTGCTCTGACACGATAAGTTCGGCACTGACTCGAGTGCATACTTAGAAAAAGTTACGCGACGACCCACGCGGGCGTATCATTAAAAAGAATTAAGAAAATTTTCTTGTAGGGCTGACACCTACAAGGTTTCTTTTTTTCCCGCGAAGTGTACGCGATTGGACTGGTCTCCCGAGCAATGTTGTGGATGCAGCAACAGCAACTTCATTTTTAGCGCAGCTGAAAAATTTGTAACAATATTTTTGCCGCCGTATCTGTTCTTATCCTTTCTTTGTTGTTGTTCTGACGTGAGCACGTCTTTCAATATATGTCCTGCATTGTGCGACTCTATTTGTATATTGAATTTCGCTAAGAAAGTTCCCACTTGTGTGTTCAGAGTGTTGTTTTTTTTGTATAATATTACAGTGTGCTATAAGGTATCTTGTTCCATCACAGATACAGTGTCACACTACCCAATCCTGCTTACGGCCTTATTCTAAGGCCAGCAGAGACTTTGTAAATAAAAGGAAAACATGATCTTAGGTAATAAATAGGCCTATACTCACGTGCACTGTTCCTTCAGCTCCTGCTGCGTCTCGGCCATTCTCGTGGTGTTGGCGAACGGTATGAAAGCCCTGCCGCATCCATCCAGAATGGAGACGGCGCATTCCGCGGTCTCTTTCAGTGGGCCGCCGAGAGCAGTGCCTGCAGGAATGACACAGGGAGGTGCCCGTAAGAAAAAAAAAAAGAAGTTAGCAGACTTCAGCGAGTCCCTTCAGCTTTGAACACATTCGCTGCAACGGCAACGGGCTGTCACACCGCACGCTTGCATCTTCTCAAGAACGACTACTACATTGCGATGCGCGAAACATTGTCGTCAGCCATTAAAAGAAACAAAAAAGGCAATCGATATAAGTCGATACGCGGTTTATTTTTCAATAAAAATTATTGCTTCTTGGAGACAGCCAGCGACGGGGTGCTCTCACACGTATGAGCCACCTGCTTTTTATTATTATTATTATTATTATTATTATTATTATTATTATTATTATTATTATTATTATTATTATTATTATTATTATACAATGCATAGCACACATAGATACAAGAACACATAGCAGATACAATGTATTCTGGAGCGCCCTGATACAATGCCATGCTGTTTATATTTTTAAATCTTTCTAGAACTAACTGAAAGCAGTGAATCCAATACAGATTTAAACACTTTTCACGCAGCATATAGGATAAATACTGGCACATAGTTAGTAACTGCAACTTCTAGCTCCCAATTTGTGTGCAGGCACCATCAGTGCTGCCTTCCAAGCGTTATGGAACGTACTAGACTTGAGGGAACTGTTGAAGATGCTTGTGAGAAGAGGGACGACTATGCTTCCATAGGTATTGAACAGTGCAGGAGGGTTACCACCAGTGCCACAAGGGAAAGTTTGAGGCACTTCATGCACTTGAAAACGAGGTCTTCATTGACTGATAGCGTACACACCATATCAGTCTAAGAAGGAACGTTACTTGAGGCGTCTTTTACTCCATATACTGAACAGAAATGTTCCTTTAGGGCATCGGTATTGTTCGACACAACATCGCTATTTTTATCAACAAGGCATTCATCTTCGGCATTTTAGAAGAGTAAGAGCGCACGTAGCTACAAAGACATCTTGAATTGCGTGTCATGCTTGATTCAATATGTTCATTGTAGTTGTAGTGATCATTGCTATAACAGAGTCTGCAAGGACAACGATAGCTGACCTGAGCTCAAGTTCCCACTTATCTAGGCCAGCTTGCCTCCAATAATAATAATAATAATAATAATAATAATAATAATAATAATAATAATAATAATAATAATAATAATAATAATAATAATAATACTGTTTATTGCCGCAAAAATGCAAAACAACACAAGCAGGCCGATCTAAGACTCAGTGTGGCTTGTAAGACCGTGCCCATGAATATGGTACACATGGCGAAAAAAATACATAAATTGATGAGACCTGTAGAATAAAGAAACAAAATGACACTAGGGATACAGTTCCCTCTTGTAGACATATGGGGACCGAATACACATCTATACCGATGATTCGGTCTCACCTCCCAGCTACGCAGATGCCGTTGTCATTCCGGCTACGAAAACCACAATAAATTCAAACTGCCACACATGACAACATGAACGGAGGCAGAGCTTGCTGTCCTGCGTGCTGCTGTCGGATACCTCCTGCAAGAGACGCCTCAGGAATGGGTCATCGTTTGCGACTTTAAGACAGCTCTTCAGAGTCTGCGTATTGCCCTATGTCATAGGACTCATGAGCAGCTGACATATGAACTAATAGGAGACGACAATCCAGCTATCGCTGAAGGGCCTGAAATTGTATTCCAGTGGATGCCTGGGCAGACCGCCATTGCTGGTAATGACCTCGCCGACGAAGCCGCCCGGTTTGCCCATCTGGATGCCCGACCAGTTCCGATCCCATTATCCAGAACCGACGCTTCAAGAAAGCGTCATGTCGTGGCTAAAGCTATGACGTCATCTTCATAGGCTTGATCCATCCTTAAATTAAATGCTTCCCGCTCTGAGGCGACAGTATCGTACCGCCTCTGGCTCGGGGTGGCATTTATGAAGGCCTAATCTTTCCGCATTGGAATGGGGGATACGCCAATGTGCGACTATTGTGGAACTGTAGAAACAATTGAACACATCCTATGTCTCTGTCCCCAGTACGACATTGAACCAGCTGGACTCGAGACCATTTTTGGAAATGAAGATCCTTGGACCATGGTCGTACGCGTCGATGGCACAGAAAGCTACGAAACCATTGTTGAAGTACCTCAAATCGACAGGTCTTGGCAACCGTGTAGACTCCACGCGAACCTTCAAATGTGCGCGAAACCGTGCTATCTATGTCTCCTCTTTCTCTCTTCATACCTATATACCCATCTACAGGGTAGCAAACTGGACGTGCGTATTAGTAACCTTCCTGCCTTTACTCTCTTCTATATATATCTCTCTCTTTCCCTTTGTGGCGCTTGTAAAAAAAGCTCTGCTTTGACGGAACAGTTTAGTGTCGCTACACCTTAGGCCCGTCCCATACGACTATAGAAGGGAAGGTTTATTGTGCACGCTTCTTCTAGGGAAAGTAAAAAAGAAAACGTAACAAAAGTTTCACCGACAGACACTAAGGTACTGTGGTATGACACTGCGTATGTATAAGAACACAAAGCTTATAAACACGCTGGAAACCGCAGCCGATCGGCTTAAATACTGAAGATGGCCCTGTAGCGGCGCGGCGATGGAGATTCGCACCACCACCGCAGCCATAAACAACTCCGTGGGGCGGAGCTCCCGTCAGTGGACCTTCTTGAGTGCTGCGCACCAGGCACATGGACACATGATCCGACTGGCTGTGCCGTACCTTGTTTGGTGCGCGAGCTCCGTTTTAAAGCGAAAGCTTTACTGGCCGTGAACTTGCGATTTCGCCGTGGCGGTGCTCCGAGGAGGCACATGACGTCACAACGCGCGCCTCGCCGCGGATATTTCTCTCTCGCTCCCTAGTCACTACTGCGCATGTGCCACTAGTAGCACCGAGCCACAGGTGTTCCACCGCTGCGCAGCGCCACGCCTTTCCACCACCGCCGTTTGGTATGGCGTCACACCGCGTTCCTCGTCGTTGCACTCGCCTCCGCTCGCTTCGCCAGTTGCGTCGCATGCCTGATAACATGTCGGAGGATTGAAAAGGAGAGCTCGCGTGCACCGCAACCACAGTTGAGGTGACATTATGGACGGCAACAAGAGGGAACGAATCGCCCAGGAAACAGATGAACAGCGCGCCGAACGACTAGCTAAACGCTGCAACATAGCTAGGCAACCAGACTAACCTGGACTTGCAATCAAGATTAACCAAGGCTAGCCGTGCTATGCCTTAACTTTTGCTATGTATATCCTGGCATAGCCGAGCTGAGCCACTGCCAATTTTTCTTATTACGTTATTTGCTGCTTTCCTTTCGCACTAGGTTCAGGCACCGTGCTTCTCTCTGCACCCGTTTCCCTCCTTTGTTCTCTCTCTATAAGGCTCACGCCACCACAGAGTTTACGCCCGACACATCCGGCGCGCTGCGCGCGCCCGCTCTCTCCTCTTTCTTTTGAACAGAAGTAAACTAGACCTTGTTACTGAAAAGACGTGTGTCCGTCTCGTTCACCATGGCTCTCCAGTACTATATGCACAGATGAGCCACTTAGGGGTCGTAGAGGTTGTGTACAAAACATATTCTAGACAAAGAACGCCAGCTGGCTTGAGCTGCGAATCTTCAGTCCGGACCTTGGTTTGTTATGTAGCACCCTTTCCCCCAATGGGCGTTTTGTAGAAATTATTTTTTGTTATTGCGATAGCAACTTTGCGATAGCAAGTTTAGCTATAGTAAGCTAATGCTTACAAGTTTATGCGGCCACTAAAACTACTATCCTTACTTCGTACAGCTATCTACTAATTTGCTATCGTAATCGGTGCTTCGCTTTTCGGGCGAAACTGCGATTTTTTTTTACTTCGATATTTATTATTCTACCTGCCTATTCTACCTATCATCAGTCTTTCTGATGTCCGCCTAAGTAATACCCAAAGTGCTTTTCGAGATGTATATGAAAAAATAAAGCGAAAAAGAAAAGGCACCCCTACCGCGGCATTCGAAATCTGGTCGTATATATTACCAGACGCCAACGTAACGTTTTGGCCACTCCGTCGACCCAGCCTTACATAATAATTCAGGGGACTAGGGAGCCCGGTAGCGCTTCTATCTGCTATGACAGTCTGGCGTATGCCCTGCCCTTCAGTTTATCTATAAACCAGCACCAAATTGAAACAATTTAGGCGACCCCAGCAGTAAGATCTGGAAGGCAGGAAGGAGAGAGGAGGATAAAAAGTCGCAGTTTCGCCCTAAATACGAAGCTTCGAATGCGATAGCAAATTATTAGACAGTTATATTGAACTAAGAGAACAGATCGGCTTCAGGAAAGGATACTCTACAATGGATCACATCCATGTCATCAGTCAGGTGATCAAGAAATCTGCAGAGCACAATCAGCCTCTCTGTATGGCTTTCATAGATTACGAAAAGGCATTTTCAGTAGAAATGCCAGCAGTCATAGAGGCATTAAGTAATCAAGAAGCAAGGGAGGCTTACGTAAATGTCTTGGAAAATATCTACGAAGATTCCAGAGCTACGTTGATTCTCCACAACAAAAGTAGAAAGATACCTATAAAGAAAGGGGTTAGGCAAGGAGACACAATGTCTCTAATGCTATTCACAGCATGCTTGGAAGAAGTATTCAAGCTATTATACTGGGAAGGCTTAGGAGTGAGGATCAACGGCGAATATCTCAGCAACCTTCGGTTTGCAGATCACGTTGTCCTGTTCAGCAACACTGGGGAGGAGCTACAACAATAGTTGAGGACCTTAGCTGAGAAGGTGTAAGAGTGGGGTTGAAGAGTAATATGCAGAAAACAAAGATAATCATCAATAGTCGGGCAAGGGAACAAGAGTTCAGGGTCGCCAGTCAGCCTCTACAGTCTGTGAAGGAATACGTTTGCGTAGGCCAATTACTCACAGGGCACCCTGATCATGAGAAGTAAATTTACAGAATAAAGATGGGTTGGAGCGTATACAGCAGACACTGTGAGATCCTGACTGGAAGCTTACCAATATCATTGAAAAGAAAAGTGTACAACCAGTGCATTCTACCGGTGCTAACATATGGGGTAGAAACTTGCAGATTGACAAAGAAGCTCGAGAACAAGTTAAGGACTGCGCAAAGAGCGACGTAACGACGAGTGTTAGGCGTAACGTTAAGAGAGAAGAAGAGAGCGGTGTGGATCAGAGAGAAAACAAGGATAGCCTATTCTAATTGACATTAAGAGCAAAAAATGAAGCTGGGCAGGCCATGTAACGCGTAGGTTAGATAACCCGTGGACAATCAAGGTTACAAAATGGGTGCCAAGAGAAGAGAAGCGCAGTCGAGAACGACAGAAGACTAAGTGGGGTGATGAAATTAAGAAATTCGCAGGCGCAAGTTGGAATTGGTTGGCGCAGTACAGGGGTAATTGGAGATCGCAAGGAGAGGCCTTCGTCCTGCAGCGGACATAAGGTAGGCGTATGATGATGGTGATGATGATGATGATGATGATGATGATGATGATACGAAGCAAGGATAGTAGGTTTATCGGCCGTGTAAACTTGTAAATGTTCGCCTACTAACTAAATCAATAGGCGTGGTGTCACGCGTCCACAAGAAAACGTGAACACCTCTCACTCGATGACCACGGAAACTCGCTGTCAAAACACTGGAGTGAGGAAACGCGGCATCAGCATCAAGCGAATTGACCGTCGTGCCGCCTCCCGCTTCAACGCGAACTATAAGCTGCAAGAACACAGCGCACACGCAAAGCTATCAGCCTTCGGCACGCCTAGGCTCTGAACCTATACCATATCACTTTCAAGATAGGGCCCGCTCTGATGCGCTGAGCAGAGTCATATGTTGAATTCCAATGGCGGAGTCGGAGCAAGTTTTTGTGCTCGTTTCGCAGCAAGTTTGTTCCAATGAGGGAGTGAGAGCGGGAGTAAGGTGTTCCAATGAGAGAGTCGGAGGGGATTCCGAGCGGGAGCCACTCCGTGGAGCAGAAAAAGATGCTCCGCCAAAATCGGCGGAGTGGACCGGAACTCTGCGTGACGTATTTCCTTTACCACGTTTGTCTACTGGGAGGCGCCACCGGTCACGACTCGCGAGGAAGCAACAGCTGCTGCACGCTTCGCGAGATACCCATTCCGCACTTTTAAAAACACAACAGGTGAACGGCGCTGAAGAGACAAGTGACCGGTGCGGCGGTGCTGGGAGCAAAGAGCGGAAGGAAATTGCAACACGCCAGGTATCCTGGGTAACTCTGATAGAACTTCCGCTTCCGCCTTGCTTCGGCGGCGCAGGTTGTGTTCCATTCGCGGATCTGGAGGCATTGCTCTGCGCAAGAGTCGAGTGCTCGCTCGCGGAGTCCATCGGCTGCTCCGGCTCCGCCATTGGAATTCAACAATACATAGTCGCCGCAGGACGGCGCTCCCTCCGCGCCTTCCTCCCTTGCGTGCGCGAGATGGAGCCACCATCCTCGGATATCACCCTGCCGCATTTCCCCTCGCACCCACAGCATACAGTGCGCGGCCACGACGTTATCGCACTTGGACTTTATACGGGACATCACGGCGGCGGCGGCGGCGGCGGGAATGCGCCTGGAGTGTCCATATATAGTTGCAATAAAAATTGTCTTCACAACTTGGGCGACCGGGATGCGCCATCTCCGCAATAAAGGCTGTGTTCGTATTGGCAGTACAGATTGCTCCGCAAGTACTTCGAAATGTTTTTTTTTCCGACTTATGCTGCGCGAAACCATGCAAGTCATATTGTGCCCTATAATATTTCGCCGCCGCCGATGCTTCACCAGAAGAAACATGCGACTGAAGAACTAACTACTATTGGCAGAGGTGCAATGATTAATTGACGATTAGCAGGTGATATATAGAACAGCACCGAGCTTAAACAATGTAAATGAAGCTTGTGGTAAATAAATAGTGGAACTTCCCTGAACTGAAATTATCAACGATATACGTTGCTTAATGTTTGGCTTCCCCCTGCTCCTGCCGCTGTTACGGTTGTTTTGTACACGTGCTGTGGGGCGAGTAATATTTGCGTATGCTTATGTAGCTGAAGAATATATATATATATATATATATATATATATATATATATATATATATATATATATACACTCACGTAGTGTTGCATTCTACATTCCATAAACGTACAGTCTTCTTTCGTCTTGTGTGCGTCTTGTACTGCTTCCTCGTGTTTCCTCATGTGCGTGTTTGGTTACAGTACACTGAGCACGCGTCTATGGGTGCTGAAGTATGACATGTACTTTAGTGCTTTCGCGTTGTCGACACTACGTACGTATACACCATCAGTGACTCTTCCTTGTCTTGTGGTAGGCACGTAGTCGTCCGCAGAGGGTGTCAGACAGACGCGTAGGCTGTCTTGCACCGAGGCGCACAATGTTTGCGCCGACAATGAGCCGTTATCAGGCCACACCTGCCGGCCGCTGTCAAGTGCGCACACAATGGGCTTAAACTGCGCATTGTCTCCATGTAGAGGGAAAGGGTTCAGCACTGGGCCGCGGTCGGCCTTGCAAAGCACTACCTCCGGGATCGGCCCACATTTCTTGCACGGTGAGTTGAATATAATTTGGGGGCTCACTCCCCCTATAACGCTACGCATTCAAAGTGAAAGGGCAGAATGTGAAACAAAAGAAGCATCTCGGTTCCTCCACTTCACCACTGCGGACGCCATATACACGAGGTACAAGTAGGACCTCCATAGCCTGCTGTGATCATATGACGCGCTTGAAACGTGGCTTCGCGCAAACCACTGGGAAATAAACCCACATGACTTTTTGTTTCCTTGAGCACTCTAAAATTCTGTAAGCTGTGTGTTTCGCACAAAACACGCTTTTAGCACCGTGGAATTAATCAAGGCGTGTTCTGCTAACGAGAACACACGTCTCCCATGTTTTAGTGAGGGTAAGGGAGCAGAAAGGGTGCTCTGACATCCAATCCAAGCTAGAGAGTGTTGGTAGAAGCACTCACTGTGGTAGCAAGGTTCCGCTCGAATTTCTCGGACAGTGTTCTAACTAAACGCGGATGCGCCAAAATTCCTGGCACCCTTAAAAGCTTTGACGCCATGTAGGGCCTGTAATGACGTTGCACAGGCGTGTTACCCACACAGGATCGTTCCCTACCTGCGGCAAGTTGTTTCTTCCTCCACTTTCATTTCCATTTATTTATCATTTCTTTATTTCATTTATTAAGCACAAGTAATTTCCCCTAAGTTGTCCTTGGTGTCAGTATTTGTTCGCTTCTTATGATACGACTAATAAAAATCGGGCCCTTCGGTTTACCCTTTTTTTCTCGTTCAATATTTGCTTCATGTACTATAGGGATATTTGAAGCAACCTGTTCTGGCCAATGCTATGGCTCGCAGTATTCGTACATAAATTAGAATACAGGAAAAAAGGCAAGGACATAACACCGGTCGTTGCCGCATCGTTTCATTCTCTCGTCCGCTTTGGCAAGAAACGTGATAGGGTGTGTCCTGCCATGGCGCTTCATGCGCTGTTATCTGTGGCTGTCATTTAAAATGCGCAAGCCGTGCCAAGGGTATAGAGGAGCGATCACTTATTAGGCACCCAGAGTAATTGCATCACTACTTAGACACGCATGGGAACGGCAAGGAGACAACCGGCGTTCTCGCTTCACACGCGCTGAGCTTTGCATTTCCGCCTCCCTGCGGGCTTTATTACAGAACTGGTGCGCGGTCCCTCAGCAACGAAACAAACTTTAACATTTTGTACAATCGGATTCCTTGTGCGCATTTCTTGTGCGCAGCTCTTAAATGGCCGTTCCGGCGTTGAGCGTAGGCGTGCGTCGGCGGCGTTATACCTATCATCATCATCATCATCATCATCATCATCATCATCATCATCATCATCATCATCATCATCATCATCAGCCTGGTTACGCCCACTGCAGGGCAAAGGCCTCTCCCATACTTCTTCAACTACCCCGGTCATGTACTAATTGTGGCCATGTCGTCCCTGCAAACTCCTTAATCTTATCCGCCCACCTAACTTTCTGCCGCCCCCTGCTACGCTTCCCTTCCCTTGGAATCCAGTCCGTGACCCTTAATGACCATCGGTTATCTTCCCTCCTCATTACATGTCCTGCCCATGCCCATTTCTTTCTCTTGATTTCAACTAAGATGTCATTAACTCGCGTTTGTTCCCTCACCCAATCTGCTCTTTTCTTATCCCTTAACGTTACACCTATCATTCTTCTTTCCATAGCTCGTTGCGTCGTCCCCTTAAACCCCTTAAACTTCGTAAAGTAGCGCCACGCTTTGAAGAATGCCGCCTCCTCCTCACGTGCTCTGGCCGAGGCCGACGCCGCGTCGCTATTGGCCTAATGGCACCACGTGGGCCCTCGCGCGGGCTTCGTTTGCTTGCAGTCCCGCTTCATCGCCATTTTCGCTTGAGAAGCGTCTACGGAGTGCGAGGAGCGCATGTTGGCGTCGTTGCTATTCTGTGTTGTTTGGTTTCCGAACGCGTTGAACTAAGTTTTTTTGGCAAGTGCGACGTCGCTTCACGGCATTTTTGATCACCATAACCTGCTGCGCCTTCGTATGCTAGAACAGTTTCAGAATAGACAAGAAGATCTTCTCGATACCATCCCGTAAGCGCTACGGGTTAAGAAAGACATGGATTCATCGAATTGGGAGGGAGAACTTCAGACCAACATTCTCCACTCGAGTGTACGAGGTATATAGTTGCGAGTCTCTCACAGTATAGAGCTACGCGACGTGTACTTTGTTTATATAAATAGTACGTGGTCACATCTGAGGCACTTAATCGTACTGTACGCGAACAGGCTTGAATTCGCCGGCACGCAATTCTGCGTGCGAAAACGTGATTACGAAACCATTAGGATTCAGCGCATTCCTTTTGACGATATTTGAGGCTCGAGCGTCAAAACTCATCTTAGGAAAGAAACTCTCTGCGTTTTGTGGTTGCTAACCAGCCTTGTTTAGAGCGAATAGCTTTGCTTGCCTCTTTTCCTCGTGTTCGTCAGTGGCGGTCGCCCAGTGGATTTGCGTTACAAATGAAAAGTGTGCGTGCTCTCCCGAAACCGCGTTCGTCGCCGAACGACGGCATCATGAGTCTTTGAGACGTATACGAGTTCATTCGCGTCAGCTTTAAAGTGTGGCTAGGTTAAGATGGCGGCGGTGGAGCACTCGCAAAGAAAACGTGCGGCCGCCCGCTCGTCAAATCTGTACAGGCAAACAGTATTGTGATTAAAGGACTTCAAAGGACCAGGGAGAGCAGCGAAGGAGGTACCAAATCTCGTGGTACCCAGCCCATCTAAATAGCTCAATTAACCCGCTTGGATGTAATCCTAACGTGCAGGCCCACCGCGGAGAGCACGCGATTTCACACACCGCGCTGTCGCGGGTAGCCAGGCTTGGAACGAGGTCAAC
Organism: Dermacentor albipictus; assembly: GCF_038994185.2. Lineage (NCBI taxonomy): Eukaryota > Metazoa > Arthropoda > Arachnida > Ixodida > Ixodidae > Dermacentor > Dermacentor albipictus. The sequence continues at coordinate 57,747,618 of NC_091827.1, read as the reverse complement.
ATCCACAAAGATCCATTATGTACTCTCCACGAAATTGTTTCCCATTATCGACTAGGCAGAAGGACATTTCCACCCCCTCACCCCAAACTGAACAAACCTCAGGCTACCACACTCAGACTCCTGCAAACCCGTTCGTATCCCACTCCTCGATCCCTTCAAAAGATAGATCCTGAACAGCCACAGTCGTGCCCCAAATGTGGTCATGACTCATGCTCCTTTGACCACATGCTCTGGCTGTTCCCAGCCCTTAACGCCTCTCCACCCATCACGAAAGAACAATCGCAGGGATCTCTCAAGAGCAGCAATATCCACATTCAACTCCAGGCTGTCCAGAGGGCCCACGGCATTGCGGTGGGACTTGATCTCCCGGCCCCATCGTGGGCGGAGCCACCGACTTGATCTTCGGGAGCCTTCGGTTTTGGCTCCCCAAGATTTCAGTCCCTCAGGACTCAAATAAAGTTCTTGTCATGTCATGTCCGCCCGCCCGTTCACTGGCTGGTTTAGTCGTCGTTCGCTTACTCGTTTGTTCAACTAATAGCTCGTTCTACTCACTATGTCTCTGAGACACACGTAATGAGGCCACAAATGGCGCCTGAATGTGAACGACTGCATCGTTTCACTTACCGCGATTTCGGCCGCGTCATAGCGCGGCAACTCCTTGCGCGGTCATCATTCCACTAAAGTCATATATCGCAAATGTTATTTCAGAGCGAGCGCGACCATCCTCAATGCATACACATTAGTGCAACTCGGACCGCGACAAGTACATCAGCTCGTGAACGGAGGAGCTAACGCACGATGAAATGCTATTCGTGATGAGTCACTAACCTTAAAAAATAATTGACTTGTTTGAGCCCAAATTAAGCTCTGTTACCAAATTCCACTTCGCAAACGAATACTAAAAAACTTATTCCATTTTCTATGTACGCGGAATCCCGACTCGATGATCGGCCGCGAGTATTTCTGTCGACTTTGAGGCGCGATAAACATAATAGCACCAGCGCCCACCTCTGAGCCTTTGCGCGAGCTTAGAGGATTGGCAAGCACGCATGTTGGTGGCACTGTAGCTTTGAGTACTCTTTCGAACCTTCAGAACAGGCATCTTTCGTGCTCCGTGTCGGCATTTGTACGTCATAGCTGATACGCGCCGCGAATTGACATGGTAAGGACGGCGCGTATTATTTAGGCTACCGAGGGCTTGCTGGAGGTAATGTGTTATTTATAACCATTCCCAACGTCTCGCTTAACGCACTTGACAAATTTTGCGTACCTAATTGTAGCGCACGCTATACGTTCGGAGTCGTCATGGCACAGCTTTAGCGCTCGTCCAGATACTATTGAAAAAAATAGTTAGCACAACAGGAAAAAAAGCTGCCGTCACTGAATTTGTATAATCGTTCGTATAGAAATTCTATGCTGTGCACGAAGTTATTGGGAGCTAGAAAGTCAACGCGAACGCTTAAAGCGCATTGCGCCTTGCCATGCGTGCATTCACTCTGCGAAAGGTCGTCTGATACGCTCCAGCGGTGTAGGAGGCGCCACGGTCGAGGAGGGAGCGTGAAAGAGAGGAGAAATGAGGAGGAGTGAAGGGATAGGATTTCGCCAGGAGAGGATTTCGATAAACGCCAGGGGATAGGATTTCTCAAACACGTGTGCCACCTCCCTCTCCCCTACGTTGGCTTGCGAGTATCGGCCCCCGATGTCCTCCTCTTTTCACCTGCAAGCGGCCGCCATGCAAGCTGCCCCGAGAATGTTTCCATGAAACCACGGCTTCTTGACTGCATATCTGCCGCACAGCGGGCTGCCCTGCCAGTACTGAGAAAACTGTCTCCCGTGCAGCTGCGTGCCGGTTCGCTTGAAATCCAAACACCATAATTGGGACCCGATGGCGATCGCGCACAAAAGCATCAAGCGGTCGTAGCCGGCTAAGTGGTTTTAAAGCTACCGCCGTTTTCACGGGCATTCTCAGAAGGCGCACGCGGATACCAAACATCAAACCGGCTGGGCAGTGTCGCGTTGCCCAATTTCCGTGACCGAGAAGGTCGACGGGACATTTGGGAAGCGCCCCTACCTTTCCACTTCACGTCCGTCTCCCCGAACGCTCCCCTTCAGCTCGGGCCGCCTACCCTCTTGTTCCGAGCGAGGGTGCAGATCTAGTGCCTTTTCTACGGCGAAGCCACTAATCCGTTTTCTCTGCACGTGTGGGTGTCTCCCGCGTCCCCTTTTCGGGGAACCCACCTGCGTGCTTCGTTTCCGGTTATTGGCCGATACAGCAGGTGTGAACTCGTCCTGCGCTTTGCTGTCGTCGCCTAAACTGGGTCACAAAATACCAGCAAGGTCAAGTCCCTAATTTCAAGCTGACTCAATGGAACCTGCGACCAACTGCAGAAGGCCATAGCCACAGATCAACCGTCGATTAACCTCCAGGCTGTCACGGGTGTGCATGTATGCATGCTGCGTGCGTTTTAAGGACAGGCTTAACTTCTCTGCTTAGGGTTTTGGCGTATCATATCAGGATTAAAGAGCGAATAGCGAAGTATGCGGTGACGTTGAATTTGTGATTGATCGTGTTCAAGCTATAACGTGCTGAAACGTTCTTCTGCTGAGGGACGTTCCTCGGCGGGAAAGAACTTATGCTATACGCGATATGCCCGGGAGTGTTTATCTTTTTACAAGGACGCTTGTTGACATTTTGGAGATCATCGAGTTTCTTTTGCCTTAACTAAAAATTTTTAGAAGACCTATTGCGTTTTCGATGATACCTTTGTAAGGGAATGTTATGGTGCCATGAAAAAAAAAATTCCCTTACGTGAGCAGATAAGAGAAGTAAGCCATAGAGAATGAAACGAGAGGGTCACGCAGTTTAGCTGAACAGAGCGTCACCGCTTGCGAATTACTGAAGCAGAAAATGTAGGTCAAATTTCCGTTTCTTGAACATCGCGTCGAAACCAGAGCACTGGTTCTTCAACGTGACGGCACGAATTTTAAAGCATTTCCTTCTTTTTTTTTTTTCATCGTATATGCGGGGCCGCTGTGGCCCACAGAAGTTCTCCGAGGTTTGTCAAATTCAGTCCATCTGTCTTTCAGAATACAATGCAGACAATGATTATCGCCACGAAATTAACTATAGGTCTGAGCAAACGCGCAGTCACAATCGATGACGTCACGGGTAGTTCGCGCAAAAATTTCAGTGCGGCGGCGTCACCCATTTTTTATTCTCGCTTCTCTTCTAGCTTATACCAAACCTCACGCCACGGTAACAGTGGCATATATGGCGTTTTCTTTTTTTTGGGGGGGGGGGGGGGGGGGAGGGGACATTAGTTGTGTAATTCGCTAATGCAGCTCAAATACATACATATATTAACTTTTGCGTCCCTTTATAACAGTGTACCACTATATTGAATGCATATGTACTGTTGTCGTTGCTGAAGTACATCCTTGATGTAACCTAAAGTAATTATAGTTCATTATAACCATTCAGGTACCAAGTAAGCTCCCCCCCGCCTCCCGGCCATCCCTCCTGCCACTTTCCACTCCTGGCCACCCATAGGGCGGTAGGCGAATGAAACCACGCACACTGTGTGCGTGTGTGTGCGTGAGAGAGAGAGAGAAAGAGGGAGATGGTATAAACCACCTAAGCAGAGACAAGGAAATTAACATGCTGGACCTATAACATCTTAAAATAGAGCGACGGTATAGCGCTTCCCCTGCGAACATTCCCATGCAGAGAGAACGAAACTGGCGGAGGAAAAATGCAATATTATTTGTGTCGGCGCCGGCGCTCACACGAGAAAATGACGACGTGACTTGACGTACAAGGCTGGCCTTGCGTTGTGCGCACGACTCCGATGCCAACGAGTCAATGCGAGGACAACGCGTCTGTGTACACATGGAAACACGCTCGTTCACTAACCTTTATTGGTGGAACAAACATTTACAGAAAGAGAAGGTTATGCTGGAGGCAATATTCTCGTAAGAGGGCTTCAAGTTCTGCTTCGACCGCCAGTTGCATCATAACAATACAGAGTGCTGGGTGGGATCCTCCGAATAATGACGCTCGAAAAGACCAAATTATATATGTCGACTTTCCTCAAACACATATTACCTGCCTCCTTGCGACTAATAAATCGTCATATATTTATTGACTGTCCCGCAACGCCTAATTAAAGCGGATTGACACGCATTTCCGATGTTTCATAAAGCAAAGACATGCTAGTCACTCATAAAGAGATGAGACGATGAGCAAAACGAGAACAAAGTAAAAGCGAGAGCCTACGTTTCGACAAGTGGACTTGTATTTTTCAAGGCGACAGGTACTGGGATCGATACCCAGCACCTCCACCAAATTAATGTTACGTGTAGCTGAAGCTGAATGCTATTTACAATTTATTTACACATTTCGATGGGGGCGAAATGCGAAAACACCCGTGTACTTAGATTTAGGTGCACGTTAAAGAACCCCAGGTGGTCAAAATTTCCGGAGTCCCCCACTACGGCGTGCCGCATAATCAGAAAGTGGTTTTGGCACGTAAAACCCCATATAAAAAAAAACAATTTATTTACAAGGAAGCTAACGGAGGCCAAAATGGCGACGCTATCAAGCCGGCACACACGTCGTCTTCTTTCTCCTCAATGCAGCCACACTGTGGCGGCTGTGCCGTAGCAATATGCTTTCCTCGGCACAGTATATATAAGTAAATTATTCCAAAGAGGAGAGGGGGTATAAGGCGGATGGGCGCGACAACGACCGAAGGTGTGCTAGCGGCGATGGCGTACAATTGAGAATAAAGGGGCGCTGTGCACAAGGCCGCAGACACGGCCGTTTGTCAGTCGGCATGTCAACGGCCGTGTACAGAGCGCCCCTCGATTATCTGCTTCGATAGAGGTCACGGGCTGTCATGTCTCTGAAAGAGGTAATAAAAGGAGCGGCAGAAGACTGTGCTCATAAAAAAGTTACTGAAATGGAATAAATATATATATAAAACGAAAAAAAAAGAAAGACAGGTGCGTTAACCCACTTATGTAGCCACTTCAATCGCTTTCAGCCGAGCATTAAGTTCACTCCTCACCACTCTCCTAGTCAAATCAACTTCGTCGACACGACAGTCTACATGGAAAACGGAAAACTGAGAACAGCATTTTACCGGAAGCCCACGGATAGCCAGCAATATTTAGACTACAACAGTCACCACCCGCGTCACTGCAAGCAAGGAATTTTTGTCGGACAAGCGAAACGAATAAGAAGTATCTTCAGCGAAGACAACGATTATATCTACCATCTAAATAGCCTTAAAACAACGCTAGCAGAAAGACACTGTCCACAAGTTGCTCTCGACAGAGCATATGATGTCGCGTCAAGATTGGAGAGACAGCCGAAATTACCTAAGAAACAGGTTACACCAGAGTCTGACAGATCGCCAGCCTTTAAAATAAAATATTCTAATGCGCTCGCAAACATAAACAACATCCTAGGAAAATACCACCCCATATTATCAAGTAACGAGCGTCTGAGAAAAGCGTTCCCGGATGTTCCAAGGGTTACCTATCGCCGCAACAGAAACTTTGAAAACATGTTTGTTCACGCAAAAGTCAGCCAACTATATTACCCCGCAATAAAGGCGGGTTGTCGCCACAGGTGCAAAACCTGCAGGAACCCTCACAATTACATGAAAATTAAAAGCACCGCAAATTGTTATACACACGAAGTGAAAACTACCTATACTTGTATAAGTGCGGATGTGATTTATATGCTTGAACTTTCCTTCTGCAAGAAATATATAGGTGAAACGGGACAATCAGTGAACGTCAGATTAAGCGAAAATTACGCGGACACAGCTAAAAATATTCCCAAAGCCGTCGCCGAGCATTTCATGTTTGATGAACTTAAACTCAACATCTTACAGTCAAATTTCATTTCTGAACGAGAAAGAAAATGCAGAGAATCATACCTTATCCATAAGTTCAAGACTTTGCAACAAATAGGCATAAACGTTTCAAAGGGAGCTTTAGAATCTATTGGCTTTACCAAATTTCAAGCTATATAGGCAACACACTTAGTGATTTCTTTTTCTTCGCTGTCTTTTCTTTTTTCCCCTTTATTTATATATTTATTCCATCTCAGTAATTTTTTTCTTCACGAGCACCGTTTTTTGCCGCTCCTTTTATTATCGCCTTCAGAGACACGATATCCAACGACGCCCAGCGAAGCAGGTAATAGAGGGGTGCTTGACGCGCCGGCTGACACATGGCCACGTCTCCGGCCCCATTCACAACGCCCCTTTATTCTCAATTCTACACCCTCACCGTTAACACGCCTTCGGTCGTTGCCGCACCCACGCGCCTTACCCCCTCTCGTGTTTCAAAGTGCCCTACCCTACCCTACCCTACCTATATATATATATATGTAGTCATATCATGAGAAGCCAACAAACACTGCCACCAAGGATAACATAGGGGAAATTACTTGTGCTGAATAAATTAAATGAAGGAACGATAAATTAGTTGAAATAGTGGATGTAAAAACAGCTTGCCGCAGGTGGGAGCCGAACCTTCGCATCTCGCGTGCGATGCTCTACCAACTGAGCTACCGCGGCGGCGTTTCCCCATCCACTTTCTTGGGTATTTATGTGTACTAGTAGAACCCTGGGAATGTTTGCCAGCGCCACCACTCCTAGACCAAGGCTTCTCATGATATGACTAATAAAAATCGGGCCCCTCGGTTAACCCCCTTTCTTCTCGTTTAAATATATATATATATATATATATATATATATATATATATATATATATATATATATATATATATATATATATATATATATATATATATATATATGTACTGTGCCGAGGAAAACCTATGTCGTCTTGAAAAAGACAAATCCACTTGTCGAAACGTTGGCCCCCGCTTTTACCTCGTTTTGATCCTCGCCTCGATGTTCCATCTCCCGCCTTCTGCATGTTTTCCCCGTAAACAGATGAGAGGTCATTTAGCGAGCGTGAAGGCCGGGAAACACTTACGAGACGCCGTAGTTGCGATGCTAAAGTTGGCCGAGAAACTGGGGAACTCGACTCATTGCCATTGTCGCGGCGCCATGACGCAGAGAAAGTTTGCCGACGTCGTTTAACAATAAGGCTAAGTGTGTGCAATGACGTTGCCGAAATAAATACGCGCAGGAACGCAGCGGCCCGCCTTTTTCTGGCTGCCCTCACTTGTCACGATGCCATGACGCATGCATGCACCGCCTGCGCTACGAAACCGAAACTCGGTCCATATTCGCACACACACAGAGAGAGAAAAAAACTATCACGCTGCTATCGTTCTTAAGAGAACATTCTATCCAATCCTGATTTCGGACATGGATGGATGGAAACAACTTTATTCTGAATCCGGCAAATTTGGCGACCCGGGCTCAGGTCTCCCATGAGGGACATACCATTGGCGAGAGCGCACAATAGTACTGAGCACTTACGAAGGAAAAGCTTTGTGAGTTCGGCTCCTGGTTCGCAGCAACAAGTTTTATAGTAAATCATTTAGCAAGCTACTTGCCAATATTTTTTCGCAGGGTTTAGAGCGTATACATAAACTATTGTTTAACTGCCGTGTCAGTATTCCGTTAGCACCCTTTCAGTTATAAAGCGTTTGCAGAGCTACGTACAGTGGTATATGATCGTTTGACACTCCAACAAAAACATCAAACAAGTTATCCATGGCGGAGGAAACATGGAGGGTGGACTGCTGAATAACTTTAATGGAACGCGCCCGCAAGTTCCTGTGCAGCTTTGTAGTTTATGCCCTACAGTCACGAATTAAGACCTACTGTTCTTAAAGTCTATAAATTTATATACTTCTTTCTGGAAATAAGGTGTAATCTTTGCAGAAAAATAATTGGAACCTGTTGCATGGATATTTATAGGTCATTTCAAGTCAGTCTACATGACTGCAAAAAGTTAACTGTTCAGGAAATTAAGCTCTTATAGGTGATGAGCTGCATGATTAAGAGAACTGAAATATTTGTTGCAAGTATACGCATTGGTTATTATTGTGTCGGCAGCGTTCTTACGGAGCAGGAACGAACACGAATTAAGAACACAGATACGGAGCAACTTCTCCTGCATCTCGTCTAAACTGGTAGCGCACCTCTTAAATTAACACATTTGCATAATTCTCAGCCCTCATGTGACTTGTGACATTGTTTATGGCTATAGCAGAGAGTTGCGTTTGTATTGAGCGTCTTATTCAAGATTTATCTTCTCGTGACAAATCCATGGTATGTTGTGTCTCTAGATGTATTTGTCATCCATTTTTGGCCTATTCCCCTTCTGTGGGCACGTGCCATAAATGTGGATCATCATCATTCTCATCATCGTCATCATCGTCGTCGTCGTGCGGAGACACTGTGACTGAGCATGTTATACACGAGCTCAGTTTTGGTTCAGATAGCTTTTAGGTGCAAATCGTAAACAAATTTCAACAAAAACTTATATGCATGAACTCGCTGCTATTTACAAGGCCAGAAAGCTTTATGGGCAAACAGTCCTAATTGACGGTGGACCGAATAAATACTTAAAATACTTAAAGATGTATACCCAATGCTATTCCCTGTGGCCTAACAAGAAACTGACAAAAAGTTTTACTATAGCTAATATAAACTCATATGTCAATTCCTACCGAATTCCGCAGGAATAAACTCGAGCAAAGGAAGATGTTAGGCTAGTTAGTGCATAATTGTCAACGTATTGTGACGCAAGACGTAAGTGGTGGGAACAAGTCATGGAGAGCATGTCCTCTTAATTAAAAAAAAAACACTGGCTCACATTTACACTATGCATATGGTGTACTAGAATGGGGCATACTTCCACTTCCACTGTGGCTCGTGTGTGTGTGTATACGGTATTTGAAGGCATTTGCGCCCTCTCAACGAGACGTGACGTGACGGCGCGAGTGCTGTGAAAACTTACCTGCGTCAGTGTTCGTTTGGTATGAGTTTACATGAGCGAGCTGCGGCAGAAGCTGTTCCACGACGAATGTCACACGTTAATCCGATTAGCATTCAAGCAATGTGACGACACACCGTATGGCTGAAGATACTTTGCTGAGAATGCTACGTGCAGATACGTGCTGAGAATGCTAATCGCAATGACACACCTACGCGCCTGCAGCGCCACAACGTACCACAGAGTCACTACCTTCGGGCGCCACAAGGAAGCCTCCACGAAACGTCAGCCGGTCTTGTCCCGCTAGGACTACAGAGTTGGCGTTTGGCATACACGACATGGTAAACGTACCTGGTGGCGAAGCTTCTATAGAAGCCCATACGTTCAAAACATGCCGGTTAATAGGCAGTTCACGGGTCTTAGCGCCATCTGTGTGACGATTGAGCACCTCCGGCAGAAGAAAAAATAATGTGGCGCCATATCCATTAAAAAACAAACAAACGTGACGTCATTTTTGTTGGCAAAAGCGTGGATTTTTTCTATTATGTTTTTTTTTTTGCCTGCCTTAGAGTTGCATTATCAAATGCCCCGCAGTTCGAGTCGATGGGCGTTTTGAGCTTTTAGCACGGAAACCGATGCAGAAAAAGGTCAGCCGTACGGGTGTCGCAATCGCGCCCATGCAGAGGGTTATTTTTGACAAGCCAAACAGCCCAACGTGTAAGGAGTTGTATGCTAGCAGGTGAACTTTAAGGGTGCGCCAATCTGCCCACGTCAGCAGCCTAATCGTGCCACAATTGACAGCGGAGTAAACGCCCCTATGTATAACAGGCGCTGAAAAAGAGGTATTTGTCGTAAATGATTAAGTAAAAGAGAGTTGCCTTTTCTTTCCTCGCCATATACACTTACATAATATTGATTAGGAATTTCGTTTTACCTGAATGAAATCAAACAGTCTCGTTCTAAGTGAAAAAAAAAACGGTCTTTCTTTCTCAACGTTTGTTCTCCTTCAAGAATGGCAAAATCACACCCGAATACCTCAAATGGATCCCGGCACATATGGGAGAAGTAACCACAGAATGCCCGAGCACCCCTCCAAGCCTCAACGAGATGGCCCACCGAGCCGCGCGAGAACTTACCCATCGCGGCTCGGACAGAGACGGCCCAACACCCCGCAACCCCCGGGGAAGTGGGGAGGACTGCGGCGGAGGCGATGGAGAACACGGAGGAGGCGGCGACAACGAAGTAGCAATACAAGACACAAGGGACAGACTGGTCACGTACCAAGACATACTGGCAGACTATACGAAACGAAGAGAAGCGTACCCACAACCGCACAAACAACTCAAGAGGTCTAAGGAAACAGATTGGAGAAGGTTGCAAACCAGAACCTTCCGAAAGCCAGCACACTTAAACGGAGTAAATTCCACACAATACCCAGGAGCGAGCTGCAAGCTCTGCAAGCACGAACACACAGACATGGCACGCGTGGCAATGCACAGAGATCAGAGCCATATATGTAGAGGACAACATAAAACCGGACCTTCTCGAGGAGCGATGGCTAAGATCTCTGACTACATGACCAACTATGGGCAGTCAAGCGAGCCCGCGCAGCGGTGGAAAGGCTATGCCTCACCGCACATAATGCCCGGGTGGCCTGAGCCCGGGCTGGCAACCTCGCAGTTGCTTATCTCAATAAAAAAAAAATTTCCGTGCGTCCGTTCACTCCTCACCTAGTCGCGATTCACTGCTTCCATAACTACTCTTGATATCGGTGACATTTGGTCCTGGACAGCTTTTCCCCCAAAACTTCGGGACCCATTTTTATCGACCTTGTATTTGACTTCAAAAAATAAAAGAATGCGGCGCTACTGCGTACGCGTCGTCTTTTTTAGGCATTAAACTTTCAAGAACCTGTCAGCTACAAGGTCGCGCGCTCTCTATTTCATCTGACGGACATGTCATTTCCTTTTTGGTTTAGCCACCCAGAGAGACATTTGAGTGGTGTTGTGACTTCAGGGTGGAGGACGAAAGGCGGACTCTTTCGGCAGACGAAGAAGAAACGAAAAACTTTATACAATATTTACAGATAGTTGACGATAGCGTAGCCAGCAGTAAGAGCGCGTCAGACCGACTGGGCGGCTGGAGGCGACTCTCCCCTCTCAGAATGGACCGGTTCTCCCTGAAATCCCTTCGGCGACCCCTCGTCGGCAGGAACCTGTTTGGGCGAGTTCTCGTCGGCAGGAAACAGGCGGAGCAGGGTGATGACGTCATCCGCGTCGAATTCTTGATTCGCCGCGCAGATGGCTGGGCGCTTCTTGAAGTCGCCTCCCGTGTCGAATTCTTGATTCGTCGCGGAGAAGTGGGAGCTCCCGTCGCTTCGTGGTAGCCACGTGGTGCTCGTAGTATGGCACAACGGGGGGAAAATAGCAGATAGCAGCTCGCCAAAAGTGTGTGAAGTAGGCTATGAATGCTAACCGCACGAAAATGAAAAGCAAGAAGGAAAATTACGGCAGAACAAATCTTACGATGACCGTAGACAGAAATGCTATTAGCGTTCAACGAATTAGCGACACGCCGTACGGCTTAAGTGACGTTTGTTTAATATCTGTAGTGGTAATTCTGATAGTAACGCTGCGTCAGCTATGTGCGATATGCGCCACTTTGCTATGGCACTCACGAGCATGACGGCATTACCAGAAGGCAGTGACGTCAAAGGAATCAGGAAAAAAAGAACGACGACGATGGAAAGGCAAAGGCTACGGTATGACAACGACAACGTGGCGATGAGATGGCGATTTCGAAATGATCACGATGGTGTAACGATGACTTCATGACTAAGACGGCATCAGGACAACGGGAGGACGGACCATGGCGTGACGTCGACGGTATGATGACAACCGGACGACGAAGCCGGAACGACGACGATGCATATGCAGGACCACGGCAGCAACGGTAGCAACAGTAACACGACAGATTCATGGGGGCGACTGTATGACGACGACGTGATGAAGATGGTTGCAGGATAACAGTATAAGGACATGGGGATGACGTCAAATGTATGAGGACGATGGTGGGACGATGACTGTATCAGGAAGACTGTGTGACGACTATGGGTGTGATGACGATGGCATGATGAGAATCGGATGGTGAAGCTGGAGTGACGACGCTGGAAGGGCTGCGACGGCATCACGATGAAGGTATGAAAACCAATGCTTAACGACTGTATGACGACGATGGCTTGAAGACAAGGGAATGACGAGAGTCAGAAGACAGAGCTGGAATGACAATGACGCAACGAACACGACGGCATCGCGGCCGCAAGCTACTCGCAACAAGGTTATGAAATTCTTCTACATGCGGGGCCATTCCACCCCCTCACCCCAAGCTGAATAGGACGCAATCCGTTTCTCTTAGACTGTTACAGACCGGCACATATCCGTGTCTGGCCGTCCTAAATGAAGTCATTGCATGAAGTTATTGCACGAAGTTGTTGCAGTTATTACGTCGATGTAAATCGCGACAACGCCTGCCCGTCCTGCAGGCTTACTTCCACTCTAGCACACATGCTCTGGGAGTGCGAGGCGAGACGCCCCAATTTCAGCGAGGACGAGTGATAGGACTCGCTTCTGCGTAGCCCCACTCTAGACAAGCAAATCCTGGCGAAGGTGCCCGCTACCGGGCCAGTGGTCTAGACCTGCCACTCACCACGTGGGGCTAGCCTGGTGCGCGACGACTTCGCGTCCTCGCCGGACCTCCAGTACAATGTTTTCACTCAGTCACTCACGTCCCTAGTGGCCCGAACTATTAGGCAACATGGGCCACTGAATCGTCGTAGAAGGACGACGTCATGACGAGAGTGAGAGGATGAAGCTGGAATTACGAAACTTCGGTCACTAAGCCGGCGTTGTATAGATAGATAGATAGATAGATAGATAGATAGATAGATAGATAGATAGATAGATAGATAGATAGATAGATAGATAGAAAGATAGATAGAAAGATAGATAGATAGATAGATAGATAGATAGATAGATAGATAGATAGATAGATAGATAGATAGATAGATAGATAGATAGATAGATAGATAGATAGATAGATAGATAGATAGATAGATAGATAGATAGATAGATAGATAGATAGATAGATAGATAGATAGATAGATAGATAGATAGATAGATAGATAGATGTAAGTGCTCGTTAAACAACCCCAAATGGTCCAAATTTCCGGAGTCGATGGACAGATTGACATTCTGATGTAGACAAAGAATGCTAATTGCATTAAAAGGAAGAACACGTTAAGCGGGCGCGCCCACACAACAGCGTTCACGGCGCAATCAAAGATGGTCGCACAGCTCATTCGTCTTCCACAAAATGTGCAGCAGTGCTCGCGAGTTACAAAGGAACAGCCTCATTTCGCCCCCATTCGAGTATGTCACACAGGGTATAGCGCATCACGAACGCTAAACTATCTATACGTGTACTCCGAAATAAGAAAAACCCAGGTTTGAATAATTACCTTAGGGTACGTATGCTGCAAGAGCGAAATTGATGCTGGTGACTGGTCGAGGTATGTCCAGATAGTTGGAATCGTGAGGCCGGCACAGCGATATTAAGGCACGCCGCTTAAGAGGAAGCTTTAGCTCGGTCCCAACTCCGACGCGGCCTATTCAAATGCATGCAAAACACAAGAACGTTTTGCTGAGATAACCCCTAGGCCGATTTTAATGAAATTTATTGCATTTGAGAGATAACGCTAAATTCTAGTGACTGTTGGAAGCGGTATTTAGATTTAGGTCCTTTATTTTGTTAAAAAGATTTTCTAAAATTTGAAAGCTTGGAAAAAATAGAAGCACGAAGTTCACAAATTCATCGCTCTGCATCAAGAACAGATATCGCGGTTCTGTAAGCGGCATCCATTAGATCGTTGAAAGCGGACAAATTCGGTATGTCACTTTATATCTTACGTGAATTTGCTACGTTGTGTACAAGGCTTCTGCAAAGTCTGTATTTCCATATTACCGATTTTTTTCACATTCATGTGTAACATAAAAATTTTGTTCGCTTTACATGTACTATTATATGCGATTCACAGAATTGCTGAGTTACAGAGTTGTAAACTTGTTTCGTTTTTTGAAAATTTTCGATTTTTGCCACTTAATAAAAAATTGACGACCTAAATCGAAAATTCGAAACCAACAGTCCCTAGATTCAACAGTCACAAACCTCGTGAAATTTTGTGCAGTGGTTGCCGAGAAAAACGAATTCGCCTTTTACATGTATTTATATAGGAGCGCATGAGCTAAAGCTCCCTCTTGAAGTCGAAAAAAAAAATGCATTTGTGTTCAACTTAACACTGTCTCGAAAAATCGTTCTTGCGAATAGCAGCACAAAATTAAGCATACCATCAATGCATTTTGTGACAGAATTTGAGTGAGAACATTTTATAAGTTGCATTGAGCGGGCGGGTCAACTTAGTTCAAGTTTCTACGTACGATAATGTACGATAAGGGATTGGTTGACTCTGGACATGTGACAAAAGAAAGACAAAAATGATCTGCCCATTCCGCAAATAACGCCCCAGAGAGCGGAAACTCCCTTTACGGATCAGTTTTTCAGTCACTAAATCCATACGATGTATTCACTTTCCTTGATTGGCTTGACAGTTGGATGAAGCATTAAGAGATAACAAACCCAGAATTAGAATTGTATGCCGACACTTGTAAAAATTTAAGTACCTGTTGCCGCAACTGTTTTTAACGGTTTTGGTGGTTTAAGTTTTCAAAATCCGTTCCATTGCCAGGCGGGCTTGAACACGGTTTCTTTCTGAAGATATATTTAGCTAGGTGATCAAGTGAAGAGGTGCTTCCTGCATACTTCATCACACTTCTATGTGAGCTGAGGTGCTACGAGAAACGAAAATTACTCGTAAAAGAACGCTGATTAACGCGAAAAAAATATAAAACAAAGAAATTGTTGATGATCTACCGTCACCATTGAGCGCGAGGTTGAGAAAGGAATAGAATAAAATAAGGTTCGAACGCATGCACACTGTTGATGTACTGAGAGTACATATTGCGAAACACACAAAAACAAGGAAAAGGATCCGCACACCCCATAATTACCCCCTTGTACCATCTGAAGAATACCCGCGGTCTAATTACCCTCCCTAAAGAGAGCACCTCATTTCACTTTGTTCTAAAGTTCCGGCCATTATTCTCTTCGAAGAGTCAGAGAAAAATAACAATTTTCCTGGTAACCTGTAGATGTTAACCTGCCCGGCTTATCGCGTAGCATGTGTATGGCATATTTTGAAAAAAATCATTCCTGCAATGTCCGCTTATACTTGTAAGCTTTTTTGCTGCTGTTATCCGGGCTATTACTGCGGTCAGAGTGGTTAGGAATAGTGGGCGTAGAAAATCATTGCCAAAAAGGAGCGTGAATCATACCCGGGAAATTGATGGTGTGTGATTCGCTTTTCCACGTGTCTGACTGTGCGCCCCCGATTCGTATGTTCAAAGAAACCAGCTACGGTCAATTTCATTTTTTTTTTACAGCAGTGTATGGTTTCTAAGTATATGCTGAAAAACTAAGTGACATTTAAATTTGCCATCAAGTTTAGCTGGCAATGGTGACATTTAGTGGCACTTTGCATTGTCGAAGTAGCAGTGTTCATAATTTCCGTTGATGCCATTTCTACTTTCCGATTATCAGTATACCGCAACATCCACTAATTCAACGTTTCTGCTTAGAAGATTTGCTATCTTGTGATTGAGCTTTTCTTGCCTTTTCTATTTTCTCTGCTAACAAAGTTAGGGTAACCTTAGCGCACAGAACATACTAACACGTACTTGTTTTCTTTGGTAAATTCATAGCACGACGCTTTTGCTTGATTATTTTTTTTCTTGGGCGCATTGACAAGACCCAAAAAAGCCTCCCATTTATTCCTTATCAAAAATTGTAATATAGATTCTCCTCCTGTGTTTCTACCTTCAATAAATTATCTATTGAGATGAAATGATGAAATTGAATGTCATTTTTACAAGTGTTTATCACACTGTAAAGACGTTTTGGTAATAAACGCATAAAAATTGGGCAATATCGTAGACATAACTTCTTCTTCTTCTTCTTCTTCTACTTCTTCTACTACTTCTTCTTCTTCTTTTGACCCGTTTGCAGATTATTTTTCTTCCTGTAGTGTCACTGTCATCTTGTTTTGACTTTTCTCGTCAATATACAGAAAATATTGTTACAATGTTCTCTTCCTTATGGAAGTAGTGTAATATACACTACTCTCATATACACACTCTCATAATATATATTACTCGCAGTCGCATGACTGCCCCTTTTATGCAGTAAGAAAGTGTCAAGTGCTGAGATGTGGTTGCGAAATATCACACACGTACAGATAACTCTGAAACTAACGTATATGAAGCGACAAGCGACACTCAATACTATGCGATACATCTGGTTATCAACTCTACCAGTATACATAGATAGATAGCAATGTCCTGAGCACCTTGCACGATTGGCCCGGTTAGCAGCTGTATCTTTCTATTTCTTTTTTTCAAAATTGAAACTAATAGGCCCCTTCAAATGAGATTTAGATTTGTTTGCCGACACTTGCGTTGATGGTGAAGCTGGACACAACTGTGTTCGCTGATGATGGAAAAAAAACTAATGATAATAATAGGAACAAAGTTTATTTTAGGCACAGTATTATTTCGTGACAAAATATTTATCCTATAGTGACCAATTCTCTTAAAGTCGAGAAAAACTCTGTCTTTAAGCGCAAGAAGATATACAGGGTGTTCCAGTGAACACTTTCAAAAATCTTTAAATGTCACCTGCGACAGATATCGCAATTTTAGTTCATGAGGTGGTCTACTCGAAGCGGCGGACAATACTTGCACACACACACAAAAAAAATTACCGACGATTACGTTACTTCCTAATGCGAAATTTGAGCGCAGCAAATAAGCTGTTTCACCTTTTCGATAGATTGAGGCAAAGAAATCGAGCAACACATGTATGCGCTATCACAGAATTTTTTTTTTTCACACGTATTCCTTTAACAAAGACTCCACTAACAGTTCTTGACAGTCATGAAGGAAGCTTTGTGGTCGGAGAAATAGACTGATATATGTTCGACTTGGTACACCAATGCTTGATTCTCAAAGACGTTCACAAAGACGTTCACAACTGGGCCCTTAATGCCATATTGGCCTCCGCCGTGCATCAGTCGTCGCACTTGCATGAATGGGATTCGCGGAGATACGAGTCTTACACTCACCGCATTAAGTTGTGGAAGGTGCGCCGGCCTCAAGGGATATTTGTAACCGTTTGTTGTCGAAATAACAACCAAAACAAGCGCGAACGAGACCGACCCAACAGAACCAAACAGGCGCGGGCGAGAGCTGTGGCGCGAGCAGACGATAGTACGAAACGAGCGGATCGGCTGAGACCAGACACGAGTGCGCATCGAGCCGTAAGGAGGGTCCGCATGACACCAGCATCGCGCGCGCACGTCACTGAAGGGGCCGCTCTCATTGGTCTCCGCCATTCGCGGCTCGCGTCCTTCGTCTCCCACTCCAGCGAAGGGGGGCGGAGCTGGTTACGAGGCCGACGCCGACGACGACGCGAAACCCAGGAACGGACGCCAAAGAGCTGCGCTCTAAAAGATGAGATGCAAAATCGAGTAATTATTAAAAATAACTGATTAAGTTTTTAACTAAGTACATTATGGCCCATATTGCAATTTACAAATTCTAGCCGTCTAGCCGCGGAGTTCACAAGGCGGATCCACTTGGAAGGAATTTTCAAGATGACACCAGTTACGAGATATAAATTCCCGAACTTTGCGGAGAAATGCAGTGGCGTTATATATCATCATCAGCCTGGTTACGCCCACTGTAGAGCAAAGGCCTCTCCCATATTTCTCCAACAACCCCAGTCATGCACTAATTGCGGCCATGCCGTCCCTGCAAACTTCTTAATCTCATCCGCCCACCTAACTTTCTGCCGCCCTCTGCTACGCTTCCCTTCCCTTGGAATCCAGTCCGTAACCCTTAATGACCATCGGTTATCTTCCCTCCTCATTACATGTTCTGCCCATGCCCATTTCTTTTTCTTGATTTCAACTAAGATGTCATTACCTCGCGCTTGTTCCCTCACCCAATCTGCTCTTTTCTTATCCCTTAACGTTACATCCATCATTCTTCTTTCCATAGATCGCTGCGTCGTCCTCAATTTAAGTAGATCCTTTTCGTAAGCCTCCACGTTTCTGCCCCGTAGGTGAGTACTGGTAAGACACAGCTGTTATAACCTTTTCTTTTGAGGGATAATGGCAACCTGCTGTTCATGATCTGAGAATGCCTGCCAAACGCACCCCAGCCCATTCTTATTCTTCTGATTATTTCAGTCTCATGACCCGGATCCGCTGTCACTACCTGCCCTAAGTAGATGTATTCCCTTACCACTTCCAGTGCCTCACTACCTATCGTAAACTGCTGTTCTATTCCGAGACTGTTAAACATTACTTTAGTTTTCTGCAGATTCATTTTTAGACCCACTCTTCTGCTTTGCCTCTCCAGGTCAGTGAGCATGCATTGCAAGTTACTAAGGTATTCTCCATTAACTTTTATCCCCATTTCTTCCCAATCCAGGTCTCTGAATACCTCCTGTAAACACGCTGTGAATAGCATTGGAGAGATCGTATCTCCCTGCCTGACGCCTTTCTTTATTGGGATTTTGTTGCTTTCTTTGTGGAGGAATACGGTGGCTGTGGAGCCGCTATAGATATCTTTCAGTATTTTTACATACGGCTCGTCTACACCCTGATTCCGTAATGCCTCCATGATTGCTGAGGTTTCGACAGAATCAAATGCTTTCTCGTAATCAATGAAAGCTATATAGTGGCGTTATATATATATAATCAATTTCTGAAATCAAGGAATCTCTGTAGCTCCTTTCAAATGGTTTTAGTGTAGTGATCACACTCTCAATGTTTTTTTCATTATTTTTATTTTTTCAGTTCTTTTGTTTTCTACAGTGTGGGATTCCACCTACGTTCGAGACCAACAGACATACGCACTTGTCCTACGAGTCCGACATTCGCATTCAACGCAGTGTTCAAAACTTGGCCTCCTCTGTGTGGCGTATAACCGACACAGCGACCATGTGCGTTCACCCATGTTAGCGCCACGTTTGAAGCAAGAAAAAAAAGGGGGGGGGGGGGGGCGGGGGAGGAAAAAAAAGGAGGGGGAGGAATACAGTTCCGTGCATTACTGCGCCACTCACCGAACATCGCAGCGCCCAGCAGTACACCGAGGAGTAGTAAGCGACTCATGACGGCAGCGTCTTCCAATGGAGACGGGGGGGTCCACCACGCGCCTAATCTTCGAGCGTCCTCTGCGTCGGGAGCCCACGGGAGCATCCAGTGGTCGCTAGCCGCGCCACCGAAAGTTGCGAAAAGAAAAGAAAGGCCGCTTTTACTCGCTAAGGACGCGCTGACGTGAATGCCAGACGCGTCTTCGGTGGGAGCGACGTAGAACGAAAGAAAGAAAAAAAAAAGAAGAAGAAGAGAGGAAAGGATTTAGCGACAATCAAGTGTCTGGGAACGGGCGTGAAGGTCTTTAGCTGGAACAAAAAAGAAGAAAAGCATTGGTTTGCTTTCTTTGTTCTTTCGAAAACAGATCCGTCTGAAGGAACTGTTGTGGGCTTGCGATATTTTCGTTCTCTGTGTGTGTGTCCGTGCGTGTGCGTGTGTCTTTGTGTGTGCGTGTATTTGTGTGCATGTGCTTTTATTACATTTTTTCTTCGCGTCTTTCACTTTCCTCTTCCTGACTCGCTGGTCCTTGGCGCCGGCGCTCCGCAGGCGAGTTGTACAAGCCCTTGCGTAGCAACGCTTTCGAACGCAACCCAAAGGTAATTTTGTATTTATAAACGGTGCGCTGAAGGCTGCTCGTCGCAATTGGCCGCAGTGCATAGTTCGTAACGAACCTAACGATGATCAAAAGGAAAGGTGAGAACAAGAAAGAAAAAGGAAGGGGGAAGAGTGTATGCGCTTGCGAAAGAGCCATGCTACGACACTGACCGCGCGCTGCCCGTAATTTTATACGGACAAGCACGTGGATGGTTCGGTAATTGCCCGAGAACTTGTGCGCTCATGCTATAAGAGCATATTAGTAGGCCTGCTTCACGGGGGTTCGTTGCGAAAATCTTGTTTTTGTAAATGCCTCCGTCGCACGTTGTGCAATTCGTGGGTCTCGTTACGTAAGGATTATTTTCCTTAAATTATACATTCATTTTTGATCCCCTGTCGCAGTGAGTTGCCGAGACTGGCGATAACGAAGGTGCGGGCGCCTGCGATGGAATGACGACGGGCAGTAATAATGAAAATTGAAAGTAATCGTTACATAATTATGGCCACCGCATGGTGATAGATATGATGACGATGAGGGTGATGATTACGGCCACGGGAATCGTACTATGCAACGAATGACTTTCATTAGCTGGTATCAGTGGCTGGCATGACACTATGCACTTGCTTTCACTGGTATCAGCCACTCGTTGCGATGGGTGATTAGGATATTACTTCGTCAATCGTGCGCTTCATAGCTAGCCTTCGGCATTTGAGGTGTTTACTTCCCCCGAATTATTCTACCTTCCTCTATATTTTTTTCCCTTTTATTTCCACCAGAAAGTTGGGATTCTGGTTCAATGAACATATTTTTTTCCCAGATGAACTATCACTAACTTCTTTTAGCGGATCATTTATCGCGTGGGCTTTCCCTTTCTTTCTTATTCGTGAATGTCTGCGCTCGTATTTCTTAAAAAAGTATTCTTAGGCTAAAATTATTGATAAGAGCAGGTCGCAGCCAGTGGTGAGATTGCACATAGTATAAGCCAATGGCAAGCAGACTTGCGAACGAAAAGCTTTGTGAGTTTGACTCCTTGCTCACTACTTCTTTTTTTTTTGCGCTGTAAAACGCGCTGTATGAGTGCAGATCCTGCACTTCGGCACTGTAGCTATAATTGAAACATCGTTATAGCGAAACCGTTTGCTTCGATTTAGGTGCACGTTAAAGAACTCCAGGTGGTCAGAACTTCCGAAGTCCCTCACTAAGGCGTGCCTCATAATAAGATCGTGGTTTTGGCACGTAAAACCCCTTAATTTATATATTCTTTTATGGGGCATAACCAAATGATGGATATGCGGAAGTAAATGCAATTCTTCTTGAAATCCCCACACAGATCCAGGTATTTAAAACCTCGTTTTAACGAAGCGAAAGTGTGCCACAAATGGATATAACGAATTAGATTCGTCGCTGAAACTAAAATACCCGACAGTATGCGCCGAGTACATGGCTTTCCGCGTGGTTCAGCACTCGTTAACCGCGTCACTTAAAAACTCCCGCGTCACCGCATCGAATGCGCCATCGAGCAACACTGGTCTTGCTCACCACCGCGCGCAGCCACGCTCAGGCGGCACAAGCAGCGGCTCATTAGCGCACTTCAACGCTGACCTGCGTGTCTCTGGCTGCGCGAGCAGCGTCACCGCGCAGCGGTGTGCAAAAGATCAGTGCATTCACTTCTACGGCGCAGGCTTCACCTCCGAGATCTCCCCGGCGCAATCTCCCCGGCGCGCCGCGCGGGCTGGCAGCTGGGCGTGGCCTCCGAGATTGCATCGCACCCGCGCGATCTTCGGAGGCCACGAGCCGGCCGAGCCAAGCCGGCGCGGCGAAGTTCGCTTGCTTCCCCGATCGCGCAGCGGAGCGCTGTGTTTGTGTGACACGTGTTGCTGACCGCGACGAGCCAAGTGCAAGGCGGAAGAGAAAGAGCACCACAATGGAACAGGAGGCAGCTACCTAGAGGCTGTCGTGGCAGGTGCCAAGTCACCTGTCACACACGCCTAAGATTCCTTTTGCGGTTTTATTCAAATTTCATCGCATGCGTCGCCGTGTAGCGGTTCCGCCGTCCGTCCGTGTAGCGGTTCCGTCCGTCTTCTTATTTCCATGCTTACAATTGTGCACCCCATTGGGCATATGTTGCGGTGAATGGCTAATATTCGATATAACGAGGCAACGGTTATAACGAATTAATTCCGGCTCCCTCTTCAACTTCGCTATACAGCGAGGTTCCAGTCGATAAAGAATCGCGAAGTTTTCTCAAAGCTGACTGGCAGAGCGCTTAGTGCCTTTGAATGAATTCAATCGCTATTCCAGCGCAAATAGAAAGAGGCGTTATTCGTAACATAATGCGGATTTGGAGCTTCACCGAATGCTCGAGAAAAAATAAATCGCTAGTTAGATAGGACTTCGTGTGAGCGTCAGTCAACTTGGCCGTTTAATTGATAACAGGGGCTGCAGCTCGAATATTGTTAGATCTCCTCGGGCAGGAGGTCCGCCTCGTCCCACCGGCGTAGCTGCTTCCCCATCCTTCCTACTGGGGTCTAATTCACAAATCTTTCCGCTCAGAAGTGCTCTTTGCCATTGGGAGGATACATTCGTTAATAACATGCCCAGCATCACTATATGCCCAGCTCTAACGAACAATTCTAGCTGTTCTTGTGAATGCCGTCTCATGGTTTTCGCCGTAGCGGCAGGCGAAACGGCCCAGAAAAGAAGGGAGAAAATTAAAATTGGTTCGCCGACAAAGTGACGCGTGTCCTCAAATTGACCTCGCCAGCTTCCTTGCATGGGAGTGCGTGTAGGTTCACAGCTGCCTGCAGATGCATGTCTCAGCACTCTGGTAAACTTGCTCAAAGTTCCTTTTTTTTTCGGTTAAAACCGAATTCCAGCGGAAATCAGCATATCATTTTCGTTATATTTACTTTGTTTGTTTGCTTGTTTGTTTAACCCGAAAGCGCTGAACCCTGAATATAACGCTGTAAACTATAGCGATAACCTATGGCACGGCAGTGTGCGTCGAAGAAAACAGCGATGACGTCATTCGATAAGCTGTTTATCATAAACTGTCAAGCATGTGGGGTCTCTCAAGAAGCGTAATGAACGACCCTCTACGAGATTTTTTGTGCTTGTAAACCTCGTTTGAATTTTCCTTTTATGTTGACCCCCTTCCCCTCGCTCCACAGTTCCATTTGCCAGCACAGCTTTGCTTTCTTGTTTTTCAGGCTTTAAGGACACCCGGCAACAATTTCTAAACGTAAATAACTTTAAGCCATTGATATTCCTAACACGTTCGGCGCTCCATTGCAAAAACAGCGATGAATATCTGTGCAAGCAGCCAGAAGCAACACGGTCAAGAAATATCGAAAAGGCCCGCCGCGGTTGCCTAGTGGCTATGGTGTTGGGCTGATAAGCACGAGGTCGCGGGATCGAATTCCGGCCACTACGGCGGCATTTCGATGGGGGCAACATGCGAAAACAGCGAACCCGTGACGTTCTGCTCAGCAGCACAACGCCATATTCACTTCTTGCGTAGTTCCTCAGCTAACCGCCACGGTGGTTAGCTGAGGAACTGCGCAAGAAGCGCTAGTAATAGGGAACCCAAGCTCAAGTTTGGGCGCGCGACGACAGCGCCCACTGCTGCCCCAGCGAGCGAGCAGTGCAAAACTAGGGATAGATGGCACCCGCGCCGCCAGGCGCAACCAGTTTGCAGGCGGCCACTGCACGTGCGCGCCCGCGCTATTCAGTCGAGCAGGGGCACTGGCGCGTCGCGCCGCCAGCTGGGAACGTTGTCAAAAGGCTTCTTGCGCGAAGTTGACTTTCCACAACGGCAAAAGCGGCCCCGCCGAAGCGAAAGCGCGGTCCGAAGTACTGCTGTGTCGTGGGCTGGTGTGTCGTAACGAGCCCCTAATTCTCGTACCTTGAGTACTGGCACGGTTACTTCAGTGAAGCAGTGCATTCTACAGCATGAATGTTTTTCTAACTCATTTGGGAAAAGGTCCGAGACATCTTGTTCTAGGCGTCTCTTTGGCTTTCCGCTTGGCTTGCCCCATTTCTGTGGCTGATGCATGAATTTACTTCTTTATTGTTGACGTAAATGCACACCGCAGCTGCGTGCTTGCACTGAGCCGTAATACCAGCTTTGCAGGTGCATCTCTTTCTCGAAAGCAAGAATTCCTCTTTTCATGGCACGACCACTGCAGCTATGAAAGAATGAAAATAAGGGTGAGACAGTGAAGTCATTTGCCACTACTTTTCAAATGCAGCTGCCTTCCAAACTTGCCTCTACAAATATTCAGCAACATGGCATGGTTCGCATTTCCAAAGCTAACTCCAAGTTTGCACCACTGCCACAATACTCCAGGCTGCCCTATAAAGCGAAAATAAAGGCAACATAATATGCTTGCGTTTACTAATATAAACATTCAGCTCAATGTTTCGAGTGTGCGTTCACTAGTGCGCTAAATACCCGAGCGCATCACGCGCACGATACCATATCACGCCTTTAATTCTGCATCACTCACACTGAACTGCGTTCGCGCAGCAGGTTTTATGCGCCTGTAAAGCCGATACTTTCACAATACTCGAGTGCAGGCATGACGCGACCGCCGAAATCAACGAGGTGAGCAGATCAACTAGCTTCGCAGTGCTTAAATTTCAGCTGCCTCGCCACCAAGTAAGTGGGTGATCCTCCAACGGGCGAAGCACAAGTGTTGTATCTTCCCAGGCTTTTCAGTGGGATGCCATGGCCGTACAATTATTTTTTTTCGCACGCCGCAAACGTTCGACCCCGACAGCAGACGACAACAACTGTAAGGCTGCCATATCAAAACAACTAAAGCATACGCTTCATATTCGACAACGAAAAACATCGAGAGTGCGCGGCTTCATTTCGCAGTGTGTGTAGACAATCAGTATGTTTAACATATGACAGAATGACCCTCACCTCGACGTACACGTCGTACACGATGCTGTCGCTCACTTGGGATATACATTTTGCATTGAGCTGGGCATCGTTGCCGTTGATTGTCTGCTCCACAGAGTTTACGTGACTGATGAGCTTTTCTCCTTTTAACAAGTTGGCTTTCCTAAAATAGCTGGCCGATCTTTTTGAAGCCGCACTGAAGGCGATACATTGTGACGCGCTGCACGTGCAAAGCGAGAGAGAGAGAGAATAAACATTTTTATTAGGTAAATGCAGCTAGGGAGAGGCGTCCTCATTCCAGAATGCCTTGAGCTCTGGCCGCGTCCTGGGCCCTCGCAATCAGCCGTTGCTGATCCTCGAGGTCGGAGCTGGCCAAGGCTCTCTCCCAATAGCTGGCCAAGGCTAGCGGCTGCAGCGCGGCGCAGCAGAAATGCGCAGTGGATATTCCCAGTTTCGACTTTTTCTGCCACAGATGGCGCTACCCGTCAGGAGCAGTGGCGCCGCTCGCCCACCTGCTGGGTAGCGCGAATTGGCAGTCCTGCTGAAAGAGGAGGATCCGTTGCTAGCGCACGTGCAGGTCAGGCGAGAAGGGGATAGCCGAGTAAGCTCGTGCTCCCCGCACGTGCAGGTCACACGAGAAGGGGATAGTCGAGTAAGCTCGTGCCTCCCACAGAAACTGCAGGCTGGCGCGGAAGCACACGCCCTCGGATTTACCGGCCTGCGGGCGGCAATCCTTAAAGGGACACTAAAGCGAAACAATAAATCATTTTGGACTAATGAAGCACTGTTTGAGAACCCTGCAGGCAGTCATTTAAAAAATATATATAGTTTGATTATTAGATGAGAAAATGAAGGTTCAAATATCAGTATTTGAATTTCGCGCCGAAACCCCAGCGCCGGTACGTCAGCGTGACGCAGGGATCCCGAAGTATGTTTTCGCATTTGGGTCGCGTTCGCTGAATAAAGGTTCCCGAAACTTGCCATGTTTAATATTTGGTTTAAACATGGCCTGTTTAACTGCTGGCGATACTTCTCGGAAGAGTAATTATTACAACTTCGCGCGCTGGTCTATACGTTAAGACCGCTCAAACGGTGTTTATAATTGCATATGACACGTATTTACGCCTTAGAAATAGATGCGTTTGTTTCTATTCTTTATTTCATTTTATTAATGCCGCTCGGTGGTTGCGCGTGGATTGCGGCCGCAGCGTCAGCTTGCAATCTACAATGTTATTGTACGGTTCCCTTTGGAGAACAAACATGTTTTCTTGTTCTTCAAGCAGCACGTATCTATCGTGTGTTCTTGCGCATATAGTTTTCCATTAGCAGGTCTTGCGAAACGCAGCCGGAAGAACATAAGTGAACTTCCTGCTTCCCGCTTCAAACAATTAAAACATGCTTGTCCTTGTCCACCTTTCTTGTTTCCGTGTTTGTTTCGCACTAAGTTACTACTTAAATATCTGCCCCGTCCGGCGCCCTATAGTCAGATTTAGGGGACGTATTCTTATAGAAAAAGAAAAAAAAACTGCAGTGCAACATTCCATTCATGTTTCCGTCTTCCTTGTGTAACAGTATGCGGAGTAATTGGTATCGTTTTTTTAATTCCGGTCGGACCTCGGGCGCCGAAAACAGTTTTAGGTAGCCATTACATATGCTAATCTTTGGCCCGTAATCCGTGTGAATTTTTTTCCAGTCCATGATATATAGTCGAAGGAGGAAGAGAAAAAAGTGCCCAGAGCTCACTGGTGCTCTGGGCCTCTCATTGTTATGCATTTTTTTTTACGTTCTTGCCATTTTCGTGAGAGTCATTTCATCAAGGATGAGCAAGAAGATGTTCCCACGACCACCTGAACAAGGTCAGTCGTCTACTTCATCGCTCATTTTTGGACGACGTGCCTTTGGAAGCTCAGACCAGCTCGATTCCTGGGAGAGCTAAACGCCAGAAGCCATGGACTCTGACAGCGAGTACACCGTAGTCATGGGCCGCCGTATGAAGAAGATGCGCCGTATGTCGACTGAGGCGACTTCATCGCGCCAGAGTGAGCAAGAATCCTTCATGGTTTCGTACGTGCCGCTCTCGACGTCACACAGCATGAACTCCCTCAGCAGGCAGTTTCTAACCGAATATTTTGAAAGTGTGGCCCCTGGGCAAATCAACGAGATCAGGATCAACGCTAGCAAAAACATCCTGACAATTGATGTGAAAAATTCCGCTATACTTGAGAAGTTAAAGACCATTCCACAGTAAAGTGCAATCCCCGTCCGCTCCTTTATTACTTACGGGAAGGGGACAAGTGGAGCGATTTCCGACGTGGAGCTTGAAATCAAGCATGCGAACCTCAAGAGTCTTTTGAGGTCATCGGTGCGCATTCTTGAGATTCACCGCTTGGGGCACTCCCGATGTATCAAGTTGATATTTGCTTCTTTGACATTACCAGCGTCGGTCAGAGTGGGCTACGTGATACACCGAGTACGACCATTCATTCCGAGGCCTATTCGGTGCCGGAAATGTCACAAGATAGGACACGTGAGCGCTGTTTGTAGAAGCAAAGCCACCTGCTCGCGTTGCGGCGGAGAGCATGATACCACCGACTGTGAGGCGTCCTCATTTAAGTGTCCCAACTGTACTGGCTCTCACGAAGCGACTTCGAAGGAATGCCCGAAGATGAAACAAGAGGTTCGTATTCTTCGAAAAATGGCGAGAGACCAATCTTCACGTAAAGAGGCTGCTCAATCTGTTCGGCAAAGTGACCAACGCTAGCGACAGAAGCATCACAAAACCATTTCAGGAGAACTACCTAGCGTGGCAAAGGTATCACGACCACCTCTGCTTGTGCGTGCATCGAGGACGGTAATGGCATCTACTAATAATTCAAGGTCGACGAGAGCACGCGGCAAACATTCACCTCCTCCGGCTGACACAGACACGGAATGGCCTTTTCTGCCCCCTAGGCCCACGGCCATGCCAGTGGGCCCTAGAGGTCACCTGCGCCATGAAGCCAAGAATTATAGGGCCAATGAAACCGGCGACACTACGGCAAAGCAAGGAGATGAACACAATGAGAAGGAGAACACCTTCATGTCCCCGTTCCCCATCCCCCTGTGCAGAGTAGCAGGCTAGAGCGCCTTAGCTCAGGCCGACCTCTCTGCCTTCTTTCAATTATCTCTATTTCTCTTTCCAGTCAATGCTTAACAAAAAGAAAGAAGAAAAAGGAAACCCGGCGATGTAGCCTAATCAGTGGCTACATAGTGAATATGGCATTGCGCTGCTAACTCGAGCTCACGGGTTCAAACTAGGTCGCGGAATTCGATGCGAACGAAATGAAAAAAAAAATCATTCGCCTACTTCTATTTAGGCGCACGTTAAAGAACAACAGGTGGTGAGAAGGGTGCTTCATATCACCAGACGTAAAACGCCAGAATTTGTTTAATTAAAAGAATAAAAAATAAAAAGAGAGAAGGTAGCTGCGGCCTTCGGCTTTTTTTCTTAGCGTGTAAACGAAATAAATTTTTCTCGAGTGATTTTTGAGAAATACATAATACGTTTATCTTATATTGCATACGTAAATGAAATGCCGTTCCCAACTGTATACGTGAGCTCAACTAAGCAGCTTTATACGGCGCACTATCATAAGGACAATAATGAAGCAGGAAAGGCATGCCGCGTTTGCGCGCAGGCGCGAGTAAATAAGAGCGGGCGCGGGAGAAAAATCTGGGGGCTTATGCTCCTAGAATATATGACTCTGCCTAGGCACTAAAGCGCGTGTTCTAGGCGTTTGTCCCTAGGCGCCAGCGGCCTTTCAGCCGCTTGCGTTCAACCGCGGTTGCTAAGGCGCTCGGCCTTCTAGATCTTCAATATATGCGGCCCGGGCTCTATTGTGGTCGCCACTGCTCCTACAGAAATATGTTTACAATGTACATTGCCGCAAGGCGCGAGAAAGCTATGATCTACCACGACTGACTTTGCACGAGCGCCGCAGGGGCGAAACAGTCTATTCGACACAGCGGTCGCCAAATCAGGCGTCAGTGTCCGCTGCAGCTATTTTACCACGCTGGCAGCTAGCGAGCGAGCATAAACAAACTGACCTCACTCCGCAATGCCGACACGCCTAGGGACAAACGCCTACAACACACGCTAGGAAACCTCGTCCGTAGTGCCTAGGCAGAGTCATATATTCAAAAAACAAAACCCCCAGATTTTCTCTCTCGCGCCTGCGCACAAACGGCTGACAATCCCTCAAATGAACGTCTCGTGTACGCGCGTGGTAACACCGTTCTAAACAAAAAAGCAGCAACAGTAAAGTTTTATATAAAAGAAATGGGAACAAGACAAATTAAAGTGGAGACAAAATACACTGTGAATGGAGTTGACGTATTTTAGAGTGTGGTTTTTGAGCAAATATTTTTATAATGTCGACAGCGCCCTCTTTATACACGTGCTTTGAGAAGCAAGAAATTTCCACAGCGACGTTCCTGACTGCCTGTTTCATGGCGGCTTTGTTGCAGCCGTAGGGTTGGCTTGCAGCGTCTCTTGTGTTTTACTGCGCACCCCGTAGGTTTCCCTTGTTATTTCTAACAACTTGTAAAGGGTCGCTTTTCCTTGTCGCCGCCGCCGAGCGATTCCGTAAATACACCCTCCAATGGAGCAGGATACGCCGGCGATAACCTGCAACATCAGGGGTTGCCCCAACGAGTTCGGTCTGAGCGATCCGGCTCACCTGCTGTACGTGTGCAATGCGGATGACATCCAGTGCAAGGCATGGCTCGCCGTGATACCCAAAGTCTCGCTGAGAGACGTGGGCGAGAGACTGTGCGTGTGCTCGTTGCATTTCGAGGATGGAGTCAACGTCAGCGGCGACATCGTGCCGACCATCTTCCCGCCCGTGCCTGTTGCGGTCACGATTACGAGCGACCTACCGCAACCGAGCGCGTCGCGGGCAGGGCAGCCGGCTGGGGTCGGACCGGCGATCAGGATTAAACAGGAACCCGTTGACGTAAGTTGTCGCTCACCACGAAGCCGAGAACGCGGCGTTTACGAAGCACGGCGCGATTGTGTTCGCCCTTGTTTTGCGCGTCCCTTCATGTCGGACGAGGGAGGGAGAAATGACGGCTGTCTTTCCCCCGTTCGAAATGCGGAAGCGTTGCGCAAATGTTTTGAATGCTTATCTTTACTGTTTAGCCTGCATTACCGATGGGTTCAGTAATTGACACTGTCTTCACACTGTGTCATCAAAACAAAAAAAAGAACAAGCAAAAGGAAGTGGGAGGGGGGGGGATTTTCCGCGTGATGAAATTGGGCATGTGTTAAGCCAAAATGAATAAGCCGTCTTGCTTTTTGCTTAGCGAAATTGTCAGGGTTGAGCGTGTGATCGGCAATATAAAATTGAAAGTGAACATAATGTTTATCAGCTCCAGACGAGTGCTTTGCTTTGAAAACTGCTTTGTTTGCTCCAGGGGAAAGTGGAAATTCCGCCTCGCAAATCGTCTATCAACAGAACTGTGCGAAGCGATTAGGAGCGGGAGGTGAAATCCCTTGAATGTTTGTATTGCGTTAATCTGGTTGTCAATTATTGACCGATATTGTCCTCATTGTGTCTCACTTCAGCGAGTTTACCGCAGCCGTGGCCTCGTCTTTGAGTGTCCGCCTGGGCTGCGGCAGGCCGTGTTTTCAAAACCACGTGGCCGCCGGGTACCCACCGCCTATCCAAATGGACACGGACGTGCCCCTGCACGACACTCTGGTTTCTTCAGGGGTGCAAATGCCTTTGAAACCTGTGGGCACAAGCAAACCCCGATACAGGGGGAAACAACACACCGTTCGCTCCGACGCCGGCACAAAGCCCACGCGGTGTTTATACCTGCAGCTCAGCTCAACTTATGCGGGTTTGAGCGCTCGTCGGCCGTTTTCGAAAGCGACATTTGCTTTGTCACTTGAAAAAGAGACGTCCACTTGTCGAAACGTTGGCTCCCGCTTTTACCCTGTTCTCGCTTCGCTCATTTCTTTTGTGTGTGTCTTCTGCGGCACAGCAGCCGTTCAGGGAGCATTGCCGCGTGTTTCCCTGCTCATGCATCCGCTCATACTCAATCATGCATACGTGGTCATCTGTGCCTGCAACCTTTTTTCAGTCATGAATTTTTTTTTTCTGCAGTGGAGTCCCTTTTTGGGTCACCAAATCTTGGCGAACCAGTCTATGCCAAATCAGTATTCAAAATTTTGCATTCACATAATTGTCATAAACATAAAACATTAACTTCAGGTTTTCCTTTTTTTTTCAGTTAAGAAAAACATGTTTATATCATACTTCTTGGTGTAATCAACAGTGGTTACAAAAGGAAGGTGTCAGGTAAGATTTATTTCAACAAGGGGACTTGTCTTTCACTAGCAAACTTTATATAAAAACAGTACGATTATATACATCGACAAAAAGAGAGGGAGAATGGGAGTGGAATGAGGGACCAGCACAGCATGTCCGCTGCCTCTTTATGGCATGACATGTGAAGGGTTAAGGTTCGGGAACCCTAGTTTCTTTCGAAGAAGGTGGATGGATGCCATGCTGCTCGCTGATCTCGCAGGCACTGAATTATTCCAACTTCTACTATCTCCTGTGTTCACTGGCACTTGGCTTTGTGTACAATATGATAGTGCACTTGTCGAATAGCTGTTTGCATCCTCATGTGTTAGTGCAGTTACCACTTTGTCAATTGGCTCCAGTTTGTAAACTTGTTCGATGACTGTTGATCACATCATGTCTCCATCATCGTGTGAAACTGTTTGCTCGGATTTCTTGAATTGAGAGACATTCAGAATGTCTATTAACCCCTTCCGTACCGGGGACAAGTTGCTGGTAGTATGGGCTATCTAAAGTAATTTGGCTATTTTTGGTCAGAAATTGGAATATGCAGTAAAAACTTGACAGCGAAATCTGATTTTACGAAGTTCCAGATTTAACAAAGAAATTTCCATTCCCCGGCAGGTGCCTATAGGGTTCAGTGTTGTCATCAACCAGAATTAACAAAACTAACTTGGCCGAACTCGATTTAATGAAGTTTTTCTTGAAATAGTTGAGTAAAGAAAGTGGTGATTTCTTTCTAATTTTGACACAGATGAGTTTTTCTTCGAGCATCTGCTCTAAAGTGATGTTAAAGCATCTAGGCACCCTAGTCGCAGCCCTAGCTTTATTTTGACGAGGCTATGTGCTGCGCTCATGCACAAAACTGCGTACTAAACACTGGCCTCCGTAGGAAGGTGGTTGCTTTCGTTCATGGTTTGTGCAACAGATGGCTGGATTACTTAGCGGAAAATATGATGCCGCAGTAGATTTCACATGTCACTACGTTACAATTTTATATTTCGAAGGACCAAAAAATTTCTTTCTCGATTTTACAAACTGCCATATTTCACGAAATAAATTGAGCGTGGTCATCACTTTGTTAAGTCGAGTGTCAACTGTACTGGGCTTGGAAGGGGTTAGGAAGTCATGTCGAGCAATACTAGCTTTGAAGGTGACATTTTTGCTCTTGCCAGTGGCTCCGATTATGGGGAGGTCTAAAGAAATCTGGCCACTAGCCATCGTGGTTTGTGTGTAATGAGGTTGAAATAAAATATGACAGGGATTTCAAGTAGTTGTAAGAAATAACAGGTGCTCAAAAGTGGCATTTTTGGTAATAGATGCCGAAAACAAGCTTCAGCTTGTTAGTGGTACATTGCATTTTCTAGCGGTGCAATTTTTGTTTCAGTGCTTATCATGCTTTTGGTTGATTGCACACATAACCATGGGACAGCGCAAGCAGATGCGAATTTAATCTTTCTGAGGAGGCAAAACATCTTGTCAAGTGAGGTGTTTCAAAATAATTTTGTCATCCTTGGTCGAAATTCTGGATAATAGTGTGGCACGGAAGCGGCTAAAGGAATCCTAGTTGCTTAGAATTAATCCCGAGCCTTCCACCACGGTATCTTTCATGGCCTCAGTGTAGCTTAGGGATGTTCGAAGCCCACGAACGAATCATTCAGTGAACCTCGACTGCTGTTTACATTTTGTTATGTATTACCAACTAGGCCGGCCAATCCCACATCAACGTAGGGCTACAAACATTGTATACTGTATTGCAAGGTTGGTGTTTGTGATAGATGTGAAAGAATGGCATCCTGAAACTTGTTATAGTGGAAAGGACACTCAACCATGTGAAGAAACGAGTGGACAAGAAAAAAGTGCCTCTCTAAATGAAGTTTATTCAGGGAAAACAAGTACAGCCAACCACAAAATTTTATGGGACACGAAATTTGAGAAAAAGCTGAATATCTGCACAGCCTCGCACCGCAGCCTGGTAGTCGCATTTACAGCCTCGACCAGTACAGATGGACAGCATTGGGATGTTCGGTTTTACTGACTACTATTGCAGGCTGCTTGGAAGTTGAACGTTTACTGATATCCCGTGGGCTGTAAGTTTTGAGGTTGGCTGTTCATTCTCGAAGGAAGGTGCTGGTTTGTGCAAACACGAGAACAATCCAGATAGCAATGGAAATGCACTACCAGCATGCTTGCCTATTCCAACGCAGCCGCGAACAATCAATCTTATTTGCAGCGCGAGGCCAGAGACCGATTGCTGAAATGTCACGTTTCTTTGTGATGTAGTGAAAAGTTACGTCCTTAAACACATTTTTTTTTTTCTTGTCACAGGACTATGACCAAGCAGCACAGCCATCCTCTGATATGGAAGACAGTGAGCACTTT
Source organism: Dermacentor albipictus (assembly GCF_038994185.2). NCBI lineage: Eukaryota > Metazoa > Arthropoda > Arachnida > Ixodida > Ixodidae > Dermacentor > Dermacentor albipictus. Next base: position 57,714,121 of record NC_091827.1, on the reverse strand, counting down.
GACAGCCCTGCTGCATTTGAGGTAAGCCACCTAACAAGACATGCTTGCTTAGATTGCTGTCGTTTGACCCTGTGGTCTTCGATCCAAACTCTACTGAACCCGGAGGGTTGCTGTAGTGGTGCTGCAAAAGTGATGCAGGTCCAACAAGTGCATGAATGCACAGAACTATTTGTGGGTGGACCCTGTTGCGCTCCGAGTATCGTATTTGTTTAATTTATTTATGTAATACCGCCAGCTGCTTTCTGGCAGCAATGGCAGTGGTGGCAACTCAGAATTAATATTTTAATTGGTTACGAAAAATATGAAGATACAAAACAATTTTGGAATCAAAGTGATGCAAAACTTGTCTTACATAACGGTGTACAGTAAAAGCTCGGTAATTCAAAGTTAATTTAATTCAAATTGTGAAGCCAGTTCGAATTACACAAAATTTGAACTTGTGAAAGTGAGCAAGATATAGAGGCGTTTGGGACCCAGAGGGCATGAAAAACATTTATTAGCACAAGAAATCAGTGATCACTTGCTGCTTTTCTTTTTTTTCTGTGAAGGCCATAGTTGCTGCATTCTGCTCCATTGCGGAATTGCAACACAGTCGTCCTACAGTCTTATGGTCGTCTTACAGTCGTCCATGCACAGGCACCACCTCCTCCTTCTCTCGTCATAGTCTTCACCTCCCATCTCTTCGATGACTGTCTGCCTGCCTCCTACTTTAGAGATGTCTTCATCCATTAAGGCACTGCACATCGATGCACCACTGTCGACTTCGGCATGATCACTAAAAGTGACATGGTGAATTACGGTATGCATCACTGCAGGCACGAGCTCCTCAGCCCCGTTGTCGGCTCTTCCTTGTACAGTTCCAGCTGCAGAACCACAGTGGCAGAAACAGTTCATAATTGTACCAGCCGTAAATTGATCACAAGCCCGCATCAACATAGCAGTGAGTAGCGTAACTATGTAGTTATTTTTGCTGCCTGCTCACAAAACCATTCTTACAAGCATGTGGCATCTGTAGAAACATTTAATGTTTCAGATAACGCCATGATCCATCGGCTGTACGGCTGCAGTTGTGTTGGAGGAAAACCAGTCTTGTGGCTCTCTGCTCAACTTTGACCTTGTGTGCTGAGCAATTTTCGACCATGAGAAGAGCTTGTCTGCTGCGGAGTTCCATTCTTCTGTCGAACCTGAGTAGCGACTTGCAACGTTTCCATCATTCACACTTTTGCGTTGCTGGCGTATTCTGTCGGCAACGTCTGAATATTTTCAAAGCACTGGGGTTTGCGCGCTTTCCCAATCGCAAAGAGCGGTACTTCTTTCGTCCCGGTCAACATGGAGACATGCTCTTTGCTGTGCTTTCCACCGACACAGATGTCCCCTTTGTAAGTGATGTTCTTATCTGGCTGAAGTTTGAAAGACAATGCTGTCTTGTCAGCATTAAAGATATCTTTTGAAGAGTAGGTGTCCAGGAACTGCAGCACGGTGCCACTTCTCTGTGTCGCACGTACGTTGGTGTGCGCTTCTTTTGCCTCACCAGATATTGTGCAGAATACAAGGTGATGCCCTTCCCTGAAGCGATGGAACCTGATGCTTTTGGAGGCGATGAAGTCTCAGGCGTCCAAGCGCTGGGCGAAGTTGGCCACCTTTGTCAAGGGTCTTCTCAAAGCAAAGTTCAGGCTTTCATTTTTTTGTCCCACTTAACCACATCACTCTCAAGTTCAAGGAACTTAGCTGTTCGCAGCCTTTTTTGGCTGCTGACAATATCTTTGGCTTCATACGCATTTTCGATGCTCTTCCTGTTGCTGATGTAGGTAGACAGTGTGCTCAGCAGTATGCCGTGATTCTTCGTGATTTCAATCTTGCGGGTTTTTCCCTTCATTCACTTCTTACTGAAACTCTACCTTCTCCATCACAGTCTTCGTGCAGTACTTTCCCCATGAGGAAATCTCGCAGCTTTGATGCAGACACAACAATACAGTAGCACTATTACCGCCACCAACATGCGAGATGGCTGGACATGAAGTGATGGTGTTGATGGTGATAGGCTATTCTCTTTGACCACCGTGCCGGAACAACGGGAATGCCACCTATCCTTCAGCCGTGAAAGCTTTCAGTAATGGTGTACAATTTTTGAGTGAATTAATAAGTTGTAATAAACATAGACTTCTATGCACTGTTGACTGAACTGCGGCAACTGGTCCGAAATATCAAAAAAGTTTGAATTACTGTGTGGTGAGCTAACGAGCTTTTACTGTATTAGCATTAGCTGATGACACACGAGCGGCAATGTTGTCTTTAGTGAGCTGTTGGCGTCACAAGGATGAAGGCAATTTTTGAGGTCTGTTGAGGGAAGAATGTTGATGAGCATTGTATGCTCAGATATGTATGATACATATCTAAAACTTGATGGCCATCCACTGTGCATATGATCCGTGTAGCGCGAAGCTGTACTGAAGCGGTTGAAAGCAAGGTAAGATATGTGAGGCTTGATGTGAATTGGGATCTTGTGCATTTCCTACATGGCTAAACATAACACACACATTTGAAATCGGCAAGAGAGAGAGAGGCAATCTTTAGGTAACATGTATCCATCTTTGACACTTAAAGAATGAAAAGTTATTAAGTATAATGCAAACATAGAAAGCAACAAATGTGAGAGTAATCTTTGGTGCAATTTGTATCCATCTTGGATACTATCGCCATGCAAAAAAAAAAAGAAATGTGGAAGTGGGCACTAGCTGATAAAAACAAAACGCTACCAGTGCACAAGCAATGGATTGCAGATTTCAATATAAAGCAGCAATGTCAAGTAACTAACTGTTATCCAGAAGTGCCATGCATACTTGCTAAATCTACTACACTTTACCCCAGAAACAATACAGATCTTTTTGGAAACCCTTGTTTCAAAGCAAGGAAAATGGCAACGGTTAACAAGTTGGAAAAAATATGGAGGTAACAGGGACAAAAGGACGATAAATGCAACGAAGAGAAATGAAGCCTAGAAAGAGGGGAAAAAAAGGGAAGGAAGGCCAGTTGGTGCCCTCATGTTGCACTGCTTTTAAAACTACCCAACACAGTAGCCCATTTGCTATGATGTTGCACTGCTGGGCTTTTCTAGGGGCGAAGGGAGAATGCAGATACACTTGTGCGCTTTTATTTAGATCCATGTTGAAGAACTTTACGTGGTCAAAATTAATCTGGAGTCCCCCACTACAGTGTGCCTCATAATCAAGCATCGCACGCTTAATGCGAAAACAGGGGATCGTTCCCTACCTTCAGCAAGTTGTTTTTTTTCATCCACTTTCATTTCCATTAATTTATAATTTCTTTAATTCAATTTTAAGTACAAGTAATTCCTTTGCGTTGTCCTTAATGTCATTGCTGGCTTCTTATATCATTAATAAATTTTGGGCCCCTCGGTTAACCCTCTTACTTCTCGTTCATAATCATATTGTAGTAAGACCTAGAATGTAATTTGAAATTTTTTTTACCACTTTTAAACTGACAAAAGTGTTCCTCGTAAACCTATTTTTCTGGTCCTTTGTTCTTGTCCCTTGTGGTTTTCCTAATTTTGGCCGGTGTCATTTTTTGCACTGCCACTATGACTGCATTGCCTGCTAACCTAGCAGTCAAACACCACTGTGAACTCAAAGGACTTGTGTCACTGCTATATGATAGAACCAGAGGGTGTTGAGAATGTTCAAACTTCAAAAAATAGCAGTAGTCATGCGTTATCAATGCTCTCAACGTATCTGCATAAGCATTTGTCAATAGGCTGTTGTGGGAAACAAGGTATTACCTTACACAACCTTCATGTTTGCTGCAGGCTGCCTGTATGGCGGTTGCCTAAATGTGTATCGTGCACTTGTGACAGTATAAGGCACCAAAATTGGGTGCTAGAAGTTGCAGTGCAATCACATTTCATGTAATCTGATGTTGCCACTTCTGCAAAGCTTGGTTCTGTGTTTGATAATGTAAGCTTTATCATCAGTCATTCAAGGAATTGCAGAGGGGCTTCGTGGGTGGCTTGAGGAAAGTGGGACCCGGAAACAATTTCAACTGGAGTCAATATATGCATAATTTTGGAGAGCACTGTGGCTGTGCCATAGCAAACTAGAAGTTATCAACAGTCTAAAGGGATGTCTCTGGAGGCAACTTTTTGGCAATGGAGCTCGTCTTTGTCCTGACGAAGGCTAGTCCACTCATCACAGCGTCAGCTGTAGCGACAACCTTATTTAGGCTGCTGTTGGTGAAGTCTGTATCTTTCTGCGTACCTCTATCTTGAGTGAACTAGAAGGGCTTGTTAACCCTATCACACAGCTAGGGTACATTGCTTAAAGCTAGTTTGTGTCAGTCAAGCTGGTGAAGGACAAAGCCAGTCCGTTAGCATATACACGCGAGCACGTGCTCAAGCCCCGTCATGCACAAAGCAAATGCTGCGCATGCGCACTACAGTTGTATGTAGCTGTAGTCTTCTACGTAGCGTAGATACCGCAGCTGCCGTGGTGTGCTGTCACGAGTTCACTGGCTAAGCGCACTGCAGCTCACTGAGGACAACCACGTTTGGCTTATGTTTGGCACATTGTAAACACCAAAATTGAAAGTAGTGGCATCTATGTTAACATCCAAAAGCAAACTTTAACTGTACACTATAGTAACATTTAGAAGGTGGACAGTTGTGGGCATACCCCACTCCGCCGTAGCCTTCGCAGTGCAAGGCATTGAAAAAGGAATGGGAGTACAGGGAAGAGGATGTTTTGTTCCCAATAACTCTGCTTCTACTAAATGCATTGAAGTACTTCTTTGCAGCAAACTATTTCTGAAATAGCGTGTTTTAACTTCAGATGCATTTATCTTCTTCAATAAAAAGGGGTTCAAGGCCCCTTTAAGCCCTCCAACAATTCTCAAGCATGTATCTTGTTTTCACAGGCAAAAGAAGAACAACAAAAAGCCATCTCCGCTACCTAAGCTCCTTAATAGTAACCAGATCTTTCGAAATCAAGAACAGTGTTAGTAATGATCCATTGGAGGTTTCAGAAGTATTTAATACTTGCTTTGTCTGTCTTCGCTTCGGATGATTCTAGTGTTACAACATTTACGACTAGAAATTATATTGTAATTGATACCATCATTAGCTTAAAAGTTGTTTTGAGCCTGGTACTGAATTTAGGTGCTACGAGACCTCCTGGGCGTGATGGAATTCACATTTCTTTTCTTGTACGACTTGCGCTATGGACATCTAGGTATCAATTTGTTATATTTCAGAAGTCCCCGAATAGTGGTGTTGTTCCTTCTTCCTGGAAAAGAGCAAAAACACTCCTAGTAAATCAGGTTACAGAAAGCTTTTATCAAACTATAGGCCTATTGCTTTAACTTCAACCTCTTGTAAGATACTTGAGCACAGGGCGTCTACCAAATGGGAAAACTTACAAAACTTAGAATTGTCAGGGAACTTGTCAAAAACCTGGCCAGATCGCGGAAACCGACAGATGGAAGTCTGCGAAATTTGGTGGAAGCAATCTTAACTGTAGATCAAAGCTAATAAAGTCGCTTCTTCACTTCACCCACAGTGAACGGCAGAGCAAAAGCGTATGAACAACTATTGTTTCAAGACACCATACAGCAAATGCAACGATAACGCAATGCAACGAATGCTGATAAAATGTTTACATGTGTTAGCTTGGCTTGAAAGCATTCCGGTTAGGCCAGTGTTGGTGCGTTTGTATCAGATAATGAATGAGGGACCAGACTAACACCGCTATGACACTCATGGGCACAAGCCCTGGGCAAAAAGAAAAAGAGACACTATTTTCTTTTCATTATGCCTATGGGAACCTAGCCAAATATAGTTTTTGACCGCCCACTAAAAAAAAAAGAAAGAATGAAAAAAGGTGAAATACAGCCAAGCCAGCAATCCAGGTTCAATCCGATCTGCACTGGGTGGCCACCATATTACCATTCGAGCCGCCATGCCGCCTGCAAGTGCTCATTTAGCCTTGATTGGGTGAGTCCAGACGCTTCGGAGTAGTCGTCATGGATCAGGGCAGTGCCAGACGACACCACTATGGCTGAGTGCAAAGTATGCCACAAGACTTTTTCACTCAGCAACATGTGCAACACAGCAGTTGCCAGCCATGCTGCAAGCAAGAAACACGATTCACTATGAGCTCATCGCAGAGGGCTTCCCAAATGAACCTTTGCGCATATTTTAGTGCTGGGCTCAACTTACCATTTGTTTGTTCTGTGAGTGCTACTACTGATCATGCCCTTGGAGTACCTAGCACGAGCAACAAAAGCACTCCTGCAAAGCCTCTGACCGTCGCGTTGGACATATTCTGTAAGCAGTTTTGTGCTGAAAAAAAAATATGTATCACAATAGGTGAAATTATTTGGTGCCTGAGTGCTGAAGCAATACGTGAATCATTTCATTCAGCAGCAGTGTCTGCCGTGCTTTTCCCCCCTTGTGTTTCCCATGTGCAACATTGCAAAGAAATTTCAACTTTGAAAGGACAAAGTCTGCTATATAATTTGTCACAATATTTCCCCCGTACTTTCGAAACAGGCTGCTGTTGAAGCTTGATGGTGTGTCACACACAGTCGTGGCTTTTGACATGTCCTCTGAACAAAATTATGCAAAAAGAGCAAATGGCTGTATTAGTCAGGTTCCGGGACACAGCTGATGCCAGTGGGAAAATCTGCTACCTGATGTCATGCTTTTTAGGCTGTACTTGCATAGAGGATTTATTTAGCAGCTTCTTTCATAAAAGCTGCTGAGAACATTGAGCAGGCAAATATCCTGCAAATATCAATGAACAGCTCCAATGCTAACTTGAAGTTGTTGAGGTCCCCGAAGGAGGAGCTTGTTGATCTGATGGGAGTCGAAATATTCTGGACATAAAGAGCTGTGGATTACGTGTGAACAGTGCATTTAAAACAGGACACAATGGGGCATTGGGGTGTTCTTTTGAAGCATATACAACCTATTCAAGAATGTGCCTGCATGTCGAGCCGAGTACATCAGCCACACGGGAAGCAGTCTCTTTCCACCGACGTTACAACGCTCAGTGAAGTGGCTAGAGAATACCATGGTTATTGCGAGGGCACTTCAAGTTCTCTCGATCTTGGTAACATATGCTTAGTGCTCAAAGAGAGAGAGAGAGAGGAAAAGAAAGACCAACAGGCTGCATTTATACCAACATTGAGAAGGCGGTGGCTCACCAGAGGCTGCCAATTAAACTGACTTTTATGCTCTCCATTGCAGAAGAATTACAACCATTGCTGACTGAATTCCAGTCAGAGAAACCAATGGTTCCTTTTCTTGCGTCTGCACTAGAAGACCTATTGCACTTGCTCCTGGTGCGAATTGTCACAAAAGAAACGTTAAGCACTGCTGACGACTGTCCAAATTACTCAGGATTGACCTTCACAACTCTGAGAACATGATTCCTATAGCTGCCTTCGACATTGGCTTTGCCGCCAAAACTGAGCTTTCAAAGATCACCATACCTTCTTGATTGCTATGGTGAGCTTTAAGAAAGAATGCATTTTCTTCATGAAGGCCTGCTCACAAGAGATAATGGAGAGGTCGCCATTAAAGTTCAGGCTGATGAGGGGGACCAGTTGCTCAGATCCAGCAGCTTGTGGCTGATCCGTGCAAGCTGGCTAGAAGGGGCTAAACATTGTACTAGGAGTGCTCATAGAGGACGGGTGGGTCACCGACTTGCAAGCAGAGAGTGTAGATCGATCTTATGTCTAAGTGTGCTTGACCAGCTCTGTGCAAGCATGCATGTGAGACTTTGACTGAAACTTTTCCCCCTTCCCATCTTCCCTTTGTAGCATCCAGTGCTCTAGTGGAGAATAAAGGAGAGAGGAGAAAGGCGCTCATCGATGTTATAACTACGTTTCACTTTACTTATATTTAAAGGATTCGAAAGAACTTTACGGCAGGAGAACTTTACGGCAGGAGATTAATAGTGACACCATTGTAAAGTGTTTCGGAGTGCCCTTTAAGGCGTGTTTGATTCAGAAAAGGTGCACAGCACAACAAACGAAAAGGTACAGGCAGTGCGGGTTGTGGCACGCCAAGCTGCACCCACTTGTTGCAAGGCTTAACAGGGCATTGCACCACAGCGGGACCTCACCATGCACTCTGCGCAATCAAGGATGGGCGTGCAGGGTGCGCAGCTGCGCCTCGGAGAATCGAGAGCCTAGGTGAGAAGGTGCAGAGAAACTTGGTTGAAACCAAATAGACCCTCAGCGTAATGATTATGTTTACGAACGAGACCATTGTCACACTATGCCAAAATGCAACCGCCAGTTGAAGGTGGACGCACACTGTGACACGATGCAGTGATGCCGCGAAGACCACAACAATATTTGATATTTGTCCAGGGAAAGTTGGTGATGAGAGGTGTATGGGCAGAGAGAAGAATTACACAGCTGTAATGTATCCCATGTGTCCCTATGTAGATGTGCAAGTGCATTCAGGACTTCTGTGCTCCTTGTGTCATAGTGGCACATATTCAGGGGGATTGGCCAGGAATTAGCACATATGCATGTGCCCGAGAACGGGAGTAGGGCAAATATCAGAAAATTCAAATAAGCTGTTGAATACCAAGTACAAAGAGGTCTGTGTGCATTAAATGTACCTATGTGGCAACATTACATGTTTTATGTCATGATTCATTGTTTGATATTAACAGAGCCGCAGTTGCAGGCACTCCATTGAAGGTCACCATTGTGCGCTTACATATCTAGGTGGGTCAAATGAAACCAGAACACTTGGAGTTCTGGACATTGAATTGAATAAGGTTGAGTATCATTATGAAGGGATGCACTTGGTGAAGCTATTGGGACAAGTGCCTGTGTAACCATGGGTATTATGTTTAAATAAACATGGTTCATTCCATGTTCTGAGCACTGTTCCGTCTTCATTTGATCCACCCTTATAGGCCATTTCGCTGGAGCTTGTATCAGCACATACATTGTTAACATGTACAGGATTATCATGTTTGAGTTTTATAGACTACTTAAGAATCGTCTATGACAGATAGCATAATTCTTGTCCTTGAGCTGGATTATTCGAAGAGGCAGACATTATTAGTACGAGAAATCGAAACACATATTCAACAAATAAAAAAAATTGCAAATTAACTTCTTAATTAATGCCTTTACGGCACATATTGCGATTTACAAAGTGTAGCCGGTGAGCTTGCAAGACTTATCCACTTGAAGTGAACTTCCTGGATGACACCAGTTCCAAAGTGTGGAAAGAAATACTTGGGTATTCCAGTTACTTTTGTGCTTCAATGTATTAAAGGACATTCTGTTAAAACAGTGGAGCAATGGTGCATTTTTAGGGCAAGTTCTCCAAACTGGCATCATTGTGGAAATTCATTCCAGGTAGATACACCATACAAACTCATCGACTACAATTAGTAAATTGCAATATGTGCCATAAAGGAAATTATTTAAAATGAAATTAGTGGTTTTTGTTTAATTAGCGCAATGTGTGTTTCAATTTCACAAGCAAGAAATGTCTGCCTCTCTAAATAATCGAACTCAAGGACTAGAATTATGTTATCTGCAAAAGGCTATGTTTAAAGATTCCATAAAACCTAAAATTGATCAGCCTGTATACATACGATGAGATACCAATTGACAAATTGCTGTGAAAATGTTGTGAGCTAGGCATAGAAAGCTCGACTTATAAAGGGACACTAAAGGCAAATATTAAGTCAAGCTTAAGTGATTGATTAGTCCTCGAGAAATTGAGGTAAATGCAGGACATGATTAGAACCTCCCCCCCCGGAACATTTCAAGAACTTGCCCAGTGACGAAAACACTCCTCAGTTGAATTCTGTCGCTAGTACTCAACCACTCATTACAAAAACATCCCTATATTCCTTTATAAGACGAAATAAAATGCTACGTGTCCACTTCTATTTAATAAGATCTCATTGAGATTGCCCCTGGCAACGACATAGGCGGCCGAAAGGTTTTATTTTTTTCTCAACCTTGCGCCACCCATGCTTTTGTGTTTCAGTAGTTTCGTTATCGCGTAGTGCTGCACCATGTTTTGCTGGCTCGTGAAACTCGCACAAACTGCAAGTAGCAGAGAATTCAACTTCCATGTGATGTCGCGGGATGCCCGAACGGTCTCCGCGCCACTTGACCAAAAAGCAGATGCAGTGGCGAATCCACCGCACTGTCTTGGCTCGGTTTCTTGATGGCCGCGTGTTTGCATTGTGGGCAAAAAACCGTCCTGCTGTCAGTCACGCGCCGTTTTACTCATCGGCGGCAGCAAAGGGCAATGATAGTGTATGCAACATCACCACTCCCCCAGTTGGGTGGTGGGATAGTTGAATAACTAAAAAGGTATTTGGACCCTCCAGATGCAATTTTCTCGTAAGTCTTTTCTTGGCACGCAACAAGCGTTGCAACGTTTCTGTAATGGTTTTTAGCAGTCCACGTCGGCTTAGTATTTGCCTTTAGTGTCCCTTTAAGGTAGTGCTCTTACAGGCTAGTAAGGTATCGCTTGCATGTTCAAGACAATAAAGTTGCAGATCGATACATGTGTTCGGTGTATCTGAAGCACGCTGTTGTACCATTCTTGCACCATACTGTTTGTTGCAAGTTGGATCATAAATGGGCTTGGCTGTAGTATACATTCTTGGAAGGGTCCCCATAGAAAAGCAGATCGACAGAGCTGTGGTTTTTTTGTTTGGGTAGAGGAGGAAGAGAGGAAAAGTTTTTTGTTTTGTTTTGTTTTATTGTTGCCTTAATGAAGAGGTGTCTTCCTGTTGAAATGTTCACACCAGGTTGGTGGGCTTCACACTTATACTAGCATGGTTCATACCATGCTACAAGACATATTTGTACGAAAATGCTTTAATTGTGAGGTTGTAGTGTTTAATTATCACTCTCTCTTTATGCAGAATGATGAATCAAGCATGGAGGTTGACCATGCAGGCGCAGGTCTCATCCCAGCTCATAGAATCAAGAGGGAGCTAGAAGACGAGTCAACCGAAGGCTTGACTTCCTCCTCAACACAGGAAACTCACGGCGATGACTCTGCCCAAAATGGCGAGGGTGGGCATTCCCTGGGCTTCCTCAGCTCCTACGTTGTGAAAGAGGAGATCCCCGACGACGACGAAGACGACGACAGCGGCGAAATCGCAGCTCCCCCGCCCAGCTCTGGCTGTGGCGTAGCATTGCAGGACGATGCGCCGTCGTCATGTGCCTTCAAGATCCAGGAGTTTGGAGAGATCCCGGTGGATGAAATTAAGACCGAAGATGGCATCACACCGACGTTGCTTCCGTCAACATCAATGCGTCCGTCCACATCATCGGTGACCATTAAGACGGAGCCCCCGGATTACAGCATTGTGGAGAACGGCATCTCACACGACCAGGGCTGCCAGGCAGACGATCTTGGCAACCCGTCGTCTGTCGTTTTGATGCCGCCAGGATATGTCAGCGAACCTTCTTCGTCGGTGGCTACGGGCTCGACAGCGTTCGCGGCCAGCAGCAACGGGGTCCTGACGGGCGATGCAGGTATCGTGATCTCCAACGTCCAGTCGTTCTCAAGCACCAGGGCACAGCAGGAGTGCGTCGCCGAGGAAGTTGTCCACTGCCCAAAGTGCATCAACGGCGACTCCAAAGCGAAGTGTGACAAGTCGACGTGCACAAGCCTACCGACGCGCACTGTCTGGACACAGACCGTAGAGCCAGAAAAGCGTACTGTCTGTACGTATCACTCACTTTTTTATTTTCTTTCACAATATCAAACTGGACAAGTCGCTTCTTTCTACTGCCCTCGTGTTTGAGCTTTTGTTTTTTACTTTGTATTTTTACCACATTGTTGCGATTATTCCCCTCTGGTGCAGTGTAGTTCCGGATCCGAAATAGTAGTGCCACTGTATCTCCACGTTTCAATTTACTACACCTGATGATGCCAGTTCAGTGGAAGTGTCCTCTCCAGGCGAGAAAATATTTGCTGCTGCCAAGCCTACATTGCTCTGTGGAGCATCTGAGACAACCAACTTGGCAAAACGAATCCGAACTACAGAGCCCTGGATAACTCAGGAACCAGTTCTAGCATGTACTGTGCACTGTCTCGCCTGCTTGCTTTGGCAGCTTGGTTTGCATTTCAGTTGTGGATTTGGAGGTATTGGCCTGTGTTGTAAAAAGAGTTGCTCACCTGCAGGGCAAATGTTCCACTCCAAATCAGAAATTGTAATTTGACATACGCTACCAATGTCTGCGCTGGTTAGTATAGTGTGCTAACAATTGGTAGTTAGTGTGTCCAGCAGTCTTCCGTCGGTTTTACAGCCAAAGTGGTGGTTTTAAGCAATAATTGTCGGTAAATTTCTTTTTCACTTGCACCGTTCTGTAGCTCAAACAAATTGTTAGGTTCCCGTCTGACCTTGTTTTGGGCCTCTTCAACTCTTCAATGAATGTGTGACCAATCATCGAACCCCTTGTTTTGCAGCACAGCAGCCCGATGCTCAGGCCATTAGCCCACGATCGCCCACATACTCCTATGCCAAAGCCAACTAGCTCTCTGAGGTGCTTGGTGGTGCCCTCTGTGCCACTTTCTCAAACTCTCTCATTGTAACAGCTAGGGACTTGTAACACTTAGACTTCACCACTTTTGTTATCAGCCCTCATTCCCCTTTCTTTTCTCTGTAGCAGCTAAAGCTATGTGGGAGCTGTGTGACATTGCCTTCATGATCGGTCTAAGTTATTGTGCCCGAGGACAAATGGCATCATTGTTTTATGATAGACTACGTGACATAGACATACAGTTCATCAACACCTAATTACATATGGCATCGCAGTTCATGTTTCTTTTGTAACACCCATCTAGTGAACGAGTGTACATGAAAAAATATATAAAGGACCCAGCACACAACCACATGGCCACTGCCCACGTTGTCATCATCTCAACACCTGGATTGCTGCTGCATCCTCATATTCGATGCGATGACAAAATTTTGCTATTTGAACACTCCTCTGAGCTTCTACTATTTTCCTCGTACTCAGTATCTCCATCATCTGCCTTTTTTTATGTCCACTGCCCCCACTAGACAAAGGCCTCTCCTAGTGATCCCGAATTACCCCTGTTTTGTGCTAGCTGATTCTAACTTGTGCCTGTAGATGTCCTAATTTCATCACCTGACCTAATTTTCTGCTCTGCTTGACTGCACTTCCGTTCCCTTAGCACCCATTGTGTAACCGAAATGGTCCACGTTTATCTGCCCTACTCATTACATGGCCGGCCCAGCTCCGTTTTCTTCCTTGTTATGTCATCTCCAATATCGGATATCCCCGTTTGCTCTCTGATCCACACTGCTGTCTTCTCGGCTTAAGTTACACATCACATTTTTCTTTGGTTTGACACTTTGCTGCTAGCCCTTTACGAGACCACAAATGATGCTGAATAGCCAGCTACCTTCAAAATGCTTTGCATCACATCAATTCTTGCAGTGCAGTGGATCTGGATTATTTTTGTTTGCATTCCCCTAGTATTGTTTGTGCTTTGTAGATTTCATTGGATTTTTTATTCTGCACTGAGAACCAAAGCAACGCTTGATACTTTTACTTATTTGTCAGGTGTTGGTTTTTGTTGTACCAAGCCAACACACTTATTTGGCCATGTTTCTCCGCCCTGGGCAGCCAGAAAGGTTTGCTAACCAAAGTGTTCTTTGACTTATTTGAATCAATAAGCCACTTCAAATGCACTGTAGATATTGTGCCCCATTCAAAATATTGAGGTTTGTAATATAACCAGAATCCTGAATTAGCCAAGCTTTAACTCTTGTGGTTTGACTGTAGCTTAGAATAAAGCTACCTGTTCAATACAGCATCTAAGTAACATTTTCAGTTCTCTTAGACAAAACAGGTCGGTATGTTTTAAGGATTGCATGCTAGCAGTGATTCCCTGGGGCACTCACCTTATGGCAGCAACTGTATAGACATTATAGGTGCACTCATGCCATCGCCACCACTGTGCTATCCCAGTTGCGACGGCACATCCGTGGCTCGTGTGTCGAGTATTGGAGGTCAAGCGATCTGTTGCAAGCGCAGTGGCGAGCTTGCGAGGATGACAGGGAAGTTGGAACTGAGTTGGCTAGTGCCTTGGTGCATACTTTTGTCTGGCGCACCCAGTGTTGGAGGTCACATGAACCCCCAAGTTTCAAAGGTATGGCACCATGAAATGACAAAGGGTATCAGAAGCAGGAAATATCCATTTGGGGAAAGCACGCTGGCTTCCTGCTGCTGCCACTCTTTATCACAGCAACATTGTGACCGTGACCGCCCGCAGCCATCGAATGCGCCATCTTCATGCATGTCCTTGGGGGTACGACACCGTGCAGGTTTAATTAGTAAGCAAGTGTCTGCTGCAATTCACGCTGCTGATAAAATTACGAGCCATGCTTAGGGTAATGTACTAATGTACCTTGCTATGGCATCTGTCATGACTCACTTTGTAATTTCAGGACATTAAGCTTAAACAAGTTAACTTTATCCACCTTCTCATTTAGTCTTGCCTAGTCTTTCAACAGTTCAGAGGAAACTTTAGCTTGGGGCCACTACCGATTTCCCTACTTGAATACATGTTATACACGACAAAAGTGTTTTATGAGACAAGCACTTGACCGATCTGAATGAAATTTATTTCATTTTGGAGAGACAGTTATATCCTTGCAACTATAGGAAGCCGAATTTATATTTAGAGCCTCTAAACTTTTATAAAAATGGACAAAATTTGTTATTTCCCCCCAAAAAGTACAAGCATGGAGTTTACACATCCATAACTGTGCATCAAAAAGAGTGATCTCATTTATGTAAACTGCAACTGTTGAAGCAGACAAATTTGTTACATGATTAACAGCTTACGTGAAATTGTTCGAATGTTTACAAAGGTTTTGCAAAAGCACTACTTACAATCGGTGGTGTATCTTAGTAGTGTATAATACATCTATTTTCTCTTCTTTATGTGTATCATTACGGGCAGTTTACAGAATTGGGACAACATATGTGGTTGCAGAGTTACAAATGTGTAAACTTGACACATTAGCTTTTAAAAGTTCTGAAGTTTTCCAAAATTTCAGTCATGAATATGTGAATTGAGAATCCACTACCTGCTATTACTAGCTTTTAGCTTTTCCTTTTAAATGCAATGAACCACACTAAAAGTAGTGCAGCGGTTGCTGAGAAAAACAGTTTCTCCATTCCCATGTATTTACATGTAGCAGCTCCCAAGCTAAAGCTTCCTTTTAAGTTTTCTGCTGATTTTAGTTGGTTGATGTGTCACTTGACCTCCTTGCACATATGACACCTGCAGGGACTCAGGTGGCGCAACTCGGGGACCTGAAGATGCTGAAACACAGGGCCACGCAGACAGACCCATGGCTCGAGCGCTCTCCACGGCTGCCCAAGATTGTGCGCAGGAAACGAAGGTTCGAGGAGGAGGACGAGGAGGATGTAGACAAGCTCTGAGATGGTCACCACTGTTCCCATGCTTGCAACCTGCCAGGATGTGCGTTTTACTCTATCATTCTCCTGGCAACACTTACTGTTTGCATGCGTCACTTTCACTGTTTATTTGTTTGTCCGTGCATTGTTGGTCAGCTCAAAAGAAAATGCTGATAGTGCAGTTAATTGCATGGATGCTATAGTAGCCTCACTGTGAACTTTCCACTTCATTTCTGAAACAAAAAATATCCCACATTCTTCAGCATTCCTATTAGGCTATCCTTGGAGGAGTTCCCTTGTCCGATCGTGTCGTTGACGTTCCGAGGTTGCCGCAGCGCAACAGCGGGATACCTCTGTTCCTATTTCCCAGCTTCATGGCTGTGGGAAGTCTCCCGAGAAATGGGAGGAGGGGATGGAAGTTGTGTATTATGTTGATTGCGATCAACGATTGAAGGCTCGGTATTATTTGGGATTGATGCAGGCCTTCATAACCCACAAAATTGATTAAGTGCGTTGCGACATTTTGCGGACAGGAGCATGAGCAGTTTTCAACGTAGTGCGACAACACTGCGACAACACAGGTATAGTGAAACTCACCTTTGTCACCCCTAGCATATACTTTTTTCTGTTGTGATTTCAAACACGGTCTGTAATGATTGTATAGTCATTTTTGCCAGTTGCAGATAAGTGCTCCTAAGCGTAGCAGATCACAATCATTAGCTGCAAAACCATTGCCTGTGTTTCGAAATGGGCCACCAATTCTGCTCTATGCAAAAGACTCTGAAGAGTTTACGTGGTGTGGTTTCTGTAGACATGTTGAATACCTGCTCAGTTTGGCCCTGATACTTGTATCAGAATAAAGCGCTGTATTGGTGGCAGATACTGCTAAGAGCTGCAGATGTAAGGTTTAGGCTTTTTGACCAAAGTTTGTGTAAATTGAGCCTTTTTCTCAAAACTTGCACACCTTTCAGCTTTTGGGATATCATTTCAGCTTTGCCACATTGCGCTCATCCTCCTTGCTTAGTTTGCATACATGTAAACCATCAAATGCACGTTAACTGTCATTTTACAAGCGCTAAAATAACTGCTTCATTTTTATTGTTTGATGATCGTAACATACGTAGCTGAAAGGAATCGCCTGTCGAAGTAAAAGGAGGAATATACAGCTTTTTATTTTCCTTTTGAAACAATCAATGCGGTTGTTTGGCATAAAGCACATTTCACAAATGCACATCTTATTGAAGCAGCACTCAGTTATGCCACTGAATACTTCAGGTGTTCTGTCAGGCTAGCTTGTTGCTCCATACCCTTCATGTCCTTCAGAGAGAGAGAGAGAGAGCAACTGACGAGCATGTGGATTTTACCATAGTCACTGAGTGTGTGGATGATGTCTGAATATGGATATGTTTGTTCAATAAATGTTTTCTTCCTGGAGACATTGCCTTCAATCTCTTCCCTGGCGCCCCTCACATTTCTCGTGTGTTTTGGCCAGCTACAGATGCTATCTGCGTGCTAAAGGGAACTCTGGCGTTATGATCGTTTAGCCACCAAGGAAAGTATGGCGGATCTGTCTCATCTTTACGGCCTAGGCTTCAATTATTAGTGGTAATGTTATTTATTATGATTTATCATTCAAAATTTCGAAGCACTCGTAGCTTTCTTAACAAAAGAAGCCAATTAGTCGCTGCTCTCACATGCAACCTTTGCACATTGCTGCATTTATAGCGGAATGTTTTTGCAAAAATTGCAATCAATCTGAAAACCATGAAGCTATTGGAAGCCAAAAGGATGAAGTTTAGGCAAAGCAATGTACTGCCCATTATTCCGTCTGTGGCCAAATCACTATACTTGCAGCTCCCATACACTAGTGCCCGTGTTCCCTCTAGTAGATTTTGTAGGAAACTATAGATGCAGGACGGAGACATAGTTTCCGAGATCTCAGCATACTATATGCACTACCAATCTCGGAGGCCATATCTGCTAACCACTTGCTGTTAATCACTAAGTGTTGTCTGGTAATGTGTTCCTTAAAGAAAACATAGTTCATGCAGGGTTCATAGTGGTTCTTGAGAACCCTAGAATGTGGAAGCGGCATTTTCAAAACCATGAAAGCCATCAAGCATCATTGCATTTTTGAAAATAATTAACTATATTGGCTACGCCTAGCAGATTCAATTTTGTACCTGATCACAAGATTATGTTTGTGCAAGCCAATTCGATCCGATTAGCATTGTGGGAGCACACAGTTTCAGTTTAGGAAGTTTCGATTTTGCCTCTGGCATCTGACAACCATGAAGGGCCCTGGTAAGCTGCCGGAGGGAGCGGGTAAAATAAACATTGGATCAAGTTACGCAGAGCGCAGACCAGAAGCTTCGGAAGGGAACAGACGCGCTTGTGGGGCTTCTGTCATGCTATGATGTATACCTATTATAATAGTTAAGCAGTTCAATATGACCATAATTATCCTCTACATAGTTGATGACCCAGAGTTTTGAAAAGCAAGTGCTACAGCCTTAAAATTTTCTAGACAGCTAGCCAGTTAATCATAAAAACAGCAACGGTAAGCGAAATGGTGACCACTGATGCTACCCAGACTGAGAGACCCCAAGGAGACCCACAGTATCCTGCCTTGTCAGCTGCTACTCTGAAGCTCCCATGTTTACAACCTGCAGACCCTGCTCTTTGCTTTCATGCAAATGGAATGGCAATTTTCTACCATGAGAATTGTGTCCCAAGAAACTAACTTTCATGACGTTATTGTGGCTCTAATACCAAGTGAAGCACCTGAGGTATGCAACATTATCCTTGCCCCTCCAACTGAGCAGCCATACGACATGCTGAAACGTGAGCTCGGCCGCAAGCCATCGTAGTTGCTATACGGTGTGCGTCAGCTTTTGGGAGAGCATGTGTTGGAAGACAGATGACTCCTTCCTCTGCCAGCTGTTTCTGCGGTGCCTTCCATGCAAATATGTGCATGGTTCTGGCAGCAGGGGGGGGGTGTCTTGCCCCTTGATGACGTCTCCGTTCTTGCTGAGTGGGTGCTGGTGCTCGTGCAAAGTCAATTTCTGCTTTTGATAGCACTGCAAAAGGGAGTGAAGCTTCTCCAGAGCCATTGATGGGGAATCCTATTGCGGAATTAGTCCCTCAAGGAGGAAACTCCATCGAATTGCACACACTTTTCAAGCATTGAAGAACCAAAGAGAGAGATGCCCATGTTCTATCTCGTGCAACTGTGCCCCATCTCCTTCTTCTGACACTGCGCATCTGCTGGTACTATTGCCACGTTGGAGGAAATGCAAATAAGTGCATAGTGCCCTGTGCCTATCAGGGAAACATGTCGGCAGTTCACTGAAAGCGGCTGGTGTGCCGGATTCAACCGCATGACGCTTCTCGTCTGCTACTGGCTGCACCAAGAACGTTCAACATAAGCCACCTATCGAAATTCCCTCTTCCAGAAAAGTTTCTTTTGCAACAGATCAGCAGGTGCTGCCTAAAAGCGATAACCCACCAACTGCACGGAAGCGTTTGTTTCAAGTATCCAGCCAATCCAAATTCTGCTTATTTTATGTCATGGACAAAGTGTCAAAAAGCCGCTTCCTAGTGGACACAGGTGCTGAGGTCATTCCATTCTGGCGACGTGTAGGTCACCAAGGCCACTTCAGATGCAGTTTGCAAGCTATGAACGCCTCACCAATTGCAATGTAAGGGCGATGGACTTTGGGCTGCGCTTAACCTTTCGTTCGATATTCAATGTGGCAGAGAGGAAGCACGTGACCAACAGATCAGATTTTCTTTGGCACTTCGGACTTGTATATGTGCAGAACTCCTGGCTATGATGCTACAATGCACTTAAGCATTCACGTCATCACATCCTGCACGGAAATGATGATGCCAATGCTCCTTCGACCGGTAGGACCAAATGTTCACCCCGAATTCACGGACTTGTTGAAAGACTTTCCCTGCCTCACATCTCCTGTGAACACAACATACACTCTCAAGTACAGCATTACGTATCATACTGTGACATCGGAACCCCCAGTGCATGCCCGCCCTCGCTGCCTGCTTACCTGAGAGGGTGAACGTTGCCTGACAAGAATTTGAGCATATGCTCAAACTTGGTTGTGCACCCATCCTCAAGTCCATGGTCATCCCCACTCTGCTTACCCCCGAATGCAGAGATCTAACTTGGCTCAAACTTGACTTGTGGCAGTCTCAAGACAGCTTTGCAGCGCGTCTTAAATCGTGCTCGAGCTTGCGGACGACTTGTGAAGGACTTGGCTGGCTCAAAGTCCGCTCTAGTTTCAAGTCTGCTCCCAGGCTAGCTTGAAACTGACTTCGTGTGTTATTGCAACGTGGCAGCCTCCTGAATGGACGTCGCGTGGAGGTTAGCTGCTTTCGAGTTTGCTTGCCACGTCATGGATATAGCAGAAAATTCTGCGGCCCACCCTACGTGACTGAAGAAATCTGATGGAGCTTTACGACGACGAACAATTCCTCGTTTGCTACGGATTCACGAAGAACGCCGTGCGACAACTTCTCGCTATGTTGCCTATCTGGGAAAGTGGGGACAACAGAGGACTGCCTGTATGCTTCCCATGCTGCAGTTGCTGACGGCTGTGATGTTTTATGGTGCTGGCACGTTTCAAACAGTCACCAGGGATCTGGTCCGCATTCCTCAGTCAATAGTATGCCCCGCAGTTGGAAAGATGACTCTGCTCATCACGTAGCAGCTGTGCCCAATGCTGGTGCGCTTCCCAAAGTCGTGGAAAGATTGATTACGGGCGTATTTTCTCATCTCCATGACTACATGCCATCACTAGTTATTATCGCTCACGACCATATTTACGCTCAGCATGCCGAACTGTCACGCGCTCATCCACCGAATATGAAACATGCGCATGAGCATAATAAAAAGTAGCCCAAATGAGTCGGTCATGCAGAACATGTGGGCTTACCATGGTTGTGGCGCTCTCGCTTTTCTTTCGCAGCTTGCTCTTTCCGCTTTTGCTTCAGGCTGTTCCAGCATTTTTTCAGTTGCAGGTGATCGTGCTGCATAATCCAATGGTTGGCATTATATTGTTATGCTTTTTCTTTCCATGTCTCATTCTTCTTGGTCAACGACGCAACATCAGTTTTTTTGGATTCCGCAGTATGCTTGTACTCATTCACGAGCAGGCTGTCTTCGTCTTCTTTAAAACGGGATGCCATCTTGCATTGTGGTGCATTCTCTTGGGAGGAGAGCTTACGTGAGTGCGACGTTTCAGCGTCAAAGCCTGTTGACAGGACAGCAATTTCGTACCAAATGTGGCGCGCAGCCATTGCACGAGCCCCACAACTTGTTTTCCTAACAGACGACACGCGCTGCCAATTTGCGATGTCTATGACTGTGCCACACTCTCCCTTTCGTTGTTCTTGACAAAGATTCTATGCGAAGTAGACAAATTGTTTGCACGTGTAGTTTTATTTATTTTGTTTTTTATCGGGTGTTGTCATGCATATGGGTCCGGACAGGGGACTCTACGTTGCTCGCTTCTCCTCGTTCACAGCGCATGTTGCAGTTTTTTTCTTGTTTATGACTCTGGCCTAGCGCGTTTGAATAGGTTGGCCTTTTCTTAAAAGGGTCACGTAGCCCGACCAGAACAAGGGTCGTCGCCTTCCTGCTGGAATGCCTATAGGTGAAAAGGGACGCGCGAGCTCCCTCACAAACCGACCGTATGCCTCATCTCGGCCTCTTGCATCCAGTAGCCGGCCCGCATGGCGCATGAACGCCTTGGGGCAATCAAGAACAAAAGCCATTGAAAGATCACCATATGAACCAAACATTTCGTTCGCTTCTTTACGGCCAGTTATACAAACGTGCAACAAGACCTCTAAGTTAAAAAGAAGCTAAAACCAAAATAAATGTGACTATAAAATTAATTTGCACTTAAATATCCTGTCGCCAAGGTACACTGTCTGAACAAGGTAACACAGCTGGACCGGTATCCAGCCTCCATTTGCCGGACTTTGTCGGAACACTGCACAGAGCCATTATGTTCTCCAATATTGACCTCATCAAAGCTTATCACCAAATACCTGTGGAAGACAGCAGACAGCAGTTACAACACTCTTTGGCTTATTTGAGTACACCACCAAAATTCCATTTGGACTGTGTAGTGCATCGCAGACTTTCCAGCGGTTTATTGGTGAGGTTACCCGAGGCTTGGATTTCTGCTATGCATATGTTGACGACATCCTGGTCACCAGTACTTTAGGCTGAAGACCATGCTACCCATTTGCAGCAACTGCTCTCTCACCTGGACAAATACGGAATTGTGATAAACCCAGACAAATGTCTCTTCAGAGTGGCAGAAATCAATCTTTTGGGACATTATGTGCGATAGTATATAACAGCTGAATGACAAGGTCTAAGCTATTCAGCATTTCCCTTTACCGACCAAAGAGCAAGAACTTTGACATTTTCTTGGCCTGGTTATTTACCGTCGCTGTTTCATGCCACCTTATGCGCACACACTTAAACCATTAAATGATCTTCTCTCAACACCCAAACCAGGCACAGTATTATTGGAGTGGACAGATGAAGCTCACTCCACCTTCAACACAGTCAAGAATCGTAGTGAATTCAGCTCTTCTCACTTATCCGCAGCCTGACACATCGACCCGCCTCATGGTAAAAATTTCCAGTAATGGTGTAGGTGCCATACTGCAGCAATGCATTGGGGATGGAAGCCTCTTGCATTCTATTCAAAAATGCTCTCTCCTGCACAAACCCGGTACAGTACTTACAGATGTAAGTTACTCGCTGTCTATATAGTAGTGAAATATTCCTGTTGCTTCTTGGAGGGCAGGTCGTTCTATATTCTCACAGATCGCAGGCCACTGACCCATGCTTTCACAACCCAATCAGATAAATTGTCACCAAGAGAAATTCAACAACTGGCATTCATATCATAATTCTGCATTGATATTCGCCATGCCAGCGGCTCCAAGAACAACACAGCTGATACACTCTCAAATGCGTAAATGAACAATGTCACTTTGCATTCAAATTCAATCGACAAAGGAAGGATGAAGAGCTCTGAGAGCTAAGAAATTCTTCAACAATTCATACTTCAAGATGTGCCCTAACAAACATGCACTCAGTTACTCACGTGTGACATGTCCACTGGCATGCCACTCCCATTTGTACCGAAATCTTTTCACCACTGTGTATTCAACTCTGTCCACTCTCTTTCGCACCTGGCATTTGGGCAATGCAAGCACCTGTAACCACGCATTACCTGGGGCAAGGCATGAATAGACATCAGACATTGGTCACACACATGCACTTAGTGCCAATGTTCCAAGATACAGCATTGCACTGTGACTCCACTGTTAGCATTCCTGCCACGAGATACCTGGCTAAGATAAGTCCACATCGAAATAATTGGTCATTTTCTACCTTCCCGACATTGTTGCTGCATTCTTAGCTGCATCGATTGCTTCACTTGCTGGGCGGAAACCGTTCCTATGTGAGATGTGTCTTCTGAGACTGTCGCGAAGGTATTCCTTTAGACATGGATTGCCCACTTCGGAACACCGTCCACCATCACAACAGACCACGGATGCCAATTAGAGTCTTCGCTTTTCAAGTAAGTTTTCGCTCTCCTCGGCACACATCGTATTCACACCGTCGCGTGCCATCTAGCAGCTAACGGCTTGGTTGAGTGAATGCATCAACTCAAATCTCCTATAACTGCCTATGAGGAAACATCTCGATGTGCTGAAGTGCTGCCACTTGTTATTTTCTGCATGCACACAATGCTGAAAAGTGACTTGAGATGCACCAGCGCTGGGTTACTCTATTGCACCACCCTTCGCCTCCCTGGCCAGATTATAGAAGCGAGCAAAAACTAGCACATGCCCGACACCACCCCAGTACATGTTTCGCCTGGTGACGATGTATACCTGACGCAGTGATGTATACCTATTATAATAAATAGTTGAACAGTTCAATATGTTACAATATAATTATCCTCTACAGCATCTTGTGGTAAGGCGCCATGGCAGGTAATGGCTTTATGCAAGAGAGGCTTAGCACTTTTTCGATCAGTAATCAATCGAAATATGATTCCTCGTTGGGTGAGGCAGTTTACTACTCTCAAGTTGTCGGCCATCACTGCAGCACTTTTATCTGTGTTGTGAGGGCCCTGAAGATGCTTGTAAACCTTTGTAGATGTGTGTGCGCAACGCTCATTCTATAGCCATGGAAGCCAGAATGCGTGCTTGCAGCTTGGGCGGAGCCGATAGAGCAGAGCGCGATGGCAAGTCTGCATGGCATTGTTGCTTTTGGAGCTGAAAGCACCACCCGTTGTCGAAGCCTTCTAAACTTCCATGCATGGGCTGCGTATCGTCGCCAATAGCATGACATCACGACAATGCCGACGGCGATGGTGCAGATGTGCCCTGAGCGCCTGTATAATTGTTATCGAAATAAAAAAAAAGATTTTTTTAATTGGCCCACCTTCAGGACCTCGTGCGTTATGTCGGAATCGTGCGTTTTCTCGGTTACAGCACTCCTACACAAGCAAAGCACTTTCAAACACCATTCCAGTGACCCATTGGTAGATGTTCACAGCTACTCAGTTTATGAAATTCAGTGTAAAATGCAATAATGGAATGCAGTTACGTAAGCAGCTTCAATAGCACGTAAATGACGCATTGCATTGTGGAATTCTAGTAACCAGGAGGCTTCTAGATTCGATAAGCCGATCACCGAAAAGAAATGTATAGTGATCTCGAAATGTTGTAAGCTAAAGTATGCTTGCGAGTTAAAAAAAAATGATGAGCCATTCCACTTTGTGAAGGTGGTTGACCAGCGAAGCTGTATAGCACACGACACGGAGGCGACACGTAATTATGAACAAAGGTACAAACTACGAACTCATTTATTGTCTTGATGGGTGGTCATTGTGACGAAAGGTAGACACGCTCTTTTATTGTCTTGATTGGTGGTCATTATTTCACTCGCAACTGTGGTCACGTTCTTTGATAATGTCAAATCGATGCACGTACACTGCTAGGTGCTCGGTTGGGCCAGATCGGTGTGGCATCGCAAAGGATATATCTGCAATACGGAATGCGTAAACTGTTCCCTTTTCGGTACCGACACATACACGTTGAAATCACCGACAACGACAGCAGGGGTAGTGTCATCGCAGCTAACTTACGCAAAGTGAGCAGCTATGAACCTTACAGGACTATGAGTCATGGCACTTTTTGCTTGCTTACGGGGGCATAAAGCATTGATGATGACAGTTTTCGACATGCTGTTCTGTTTGTTGTATGTGTGATTAGAAAGAACTTAAGCACTGTTCGCTTCAATTTACGAAGTGCTTGTAGCCTTTGCCTTACGAGGCTATGAGCCATTGCGTTTTGTGCTTGCTTACAGGAGCATGATGGCATGTATGCTATGAGCCATTGATGATGATATAGTCTACGTTCACGGAGAACAAAAATACATGGAACCCTAGCCATATAAAGCTTCGGTGTAATATGTTCTCCCGATCGTGTCGCACTACTGCACCGCCAGACACTGGTGTGATTTTGTGCGTCTGCACCATACAGACAAATATTTCCCTCGCACTACACCCCGTTGCTACCTTGTAGACTGGAAATACCTGTCCCTGTGTGGTTTTCCGCGCAGCAAATGCCGAACACGTTTGGGGATTGGGGAAACGACCTTCACGTGGGTTGCGCATGGAAATAGCGAGCGCTATCAGCGCCACCAGGCTTGTCACATGAGGTGCCTCCGACATTGCCCAAGACGCCTTGGTACCCAGTAGAGTACTGCCCAGTAAGCAGCGAGTGCGAAGACTCCGCTGCCGTTCCCGTTTTCCCGCACGTGGTTCGGATCGGATCGGAAAACATTTATTGGGCACTAGAAAAGAGGTCTTCGCGGCTTCAGACGGCCTCTTCCATCTTTTGATGGATTCTTCTGTCTGCAATCACAGGGTTGGTGCCCTAGTCCAAGGCTCCACTGAGTATGGCCAACCCGCGAGCTCGCTCTACTAGGCGCTTTTGGCCGTTCAAGGTTACGCTGGAAAGCATACTCTCCCACTGTTCCGCACTCGGGTTTTTAATTTTATAGATAGTTGGGGACTCAATATTTTGACAGGCCCATGATATGTGGTATAGATCTGGTTTCTCTCCGCACCATGGGCACTTAGCCTCATATTGTGTAGGGAAAATTTTATTTAGAAGGTTTAGATTCGGGAAAGTACCCGTCTGCAGTTGTCGCCATGCAACAGCATCCTATCTGCTTAGATCCTTACCGGGGGTGGGTACTTCAGTCTGACCCCTTTATAATAATTTAGGATATCTGAGTAGCCCATGGGTACTGACTCGGGTTCCTCAAGGCTGGATGGGTCGGACGCCCGGTTGGTATGCCCTCGAGCTATCCTATCCGCCTCTTGGCTCCCTGTTATGCCAGTGTGCCCTGGTACCCAGATTATGGTATGCTGAACTTTGTTTCCCTGGTCGCATGAGCAGAGTATGTGGCGTGCTCTGCACCCAATTCTGCCGTTTGTATAATTACGGCATGCTGCTTGAGAGTCTGTTATTATTGTTAGGGACCTGCCAGATCGATAGCCCTCCAGTGCTGCCAGAACCACAGCTGCCTCTTCGGCCTCGACTACTGTGCAGTCCTGTAGTGATGCGCTGGTGATCTCCTTGAGGTCCGAATTAACCACCGACGCCACTGCTCTGCTGTTGTGTCTTCCGTCTTTGACGAACGTTGCCGCGTCCGTATACCTTGTGTTGTCCTTGTTCGCCAAGGTTCTCTGCACGTACTCCGCTCTTGCTTCTCTACGCGCCTTGTGCAGGTTCCGGTCCATATTCTTGGGTATCGGTGCGACTCGCAGTGTACTGCGATACTTGTCCGCACGTGGTTAGTCAACCACGTTCTTGCCGTGGCAGTTGACGCGGCCGCCCATACTCCTGCTGGTAAGTCGGAAACCTCTCTTGGCATATTATTCCCTTCGAGGAAACCTGCAGTTACGTAAACTATAGCCAGCTGGACCTTCTCGATGTGTTGCTTACGGGGGCATAAAGCATTGATGATGACAGTTTTCGACATGCTGTTCTGTTTGTTGTATGTGTGATTAGAAAAAACTTAAAGGGCCCCTGATACGGTTCGGAAAAATTTTGTAGGCGCATAGGGTACAGCTTAAGTAGAACATTCGCACCACAATTTAAGTGAAGCGTTACGTATTAATGGAGTTACAAGCGATAAGAAGTTACCCTCCTCCCTAGCCATGCCTTTCCTCCTCAACTCGCTCGCCGAGCGAGCGGCGCTAAGCTCCGCCTTCACTGGTCCTCCACAGCTCCGCCTTCACTTCACCGATGCGACGTCTCATCGTCCACTTCCGGTTGTTGGAGCACGCCTCCTCCCGCGCGAGACCTCTCCGCTGGCCGCTTGGCCGTCGACCGAGAGCCATCGAAGCAGCGTGCGTTGCGAGCTTTCTGTCGTAGCGCCGAAGGTTACCGGTATTCCGATAACCACAGGCAAGCTGGTCATTTCGGCAAATGACTGGAGCTGATTTCGCTGGTCAATGACTCGGCAATTTCGGCAAATGACTCAAGCTGATGAAGGAACTTCAGAGTAGACGTACGTGAGCAGCCTGATCGGACTGCACGGTCCAGACACTTGTTGGCGCAGCGCTTAACCAGTCAAACGAAGCGCTAATATTGCTCTAACCAAGTGTAAAACACTTTAAACATTTATAAGAACAACGTGTTGATGATTACACTCCTGCGAAAAATACACACCAGCAGCAAAGAAGAATGCACTTCGTTGCTGCTACTGTGTATGGTTGAGCTCTGTGCCACCAGGTGGCTGCACCGTGCAGACCATTCACATTTACCTTTCTGCTCGTCTCATGGCTCATCCCGGCACAGTCAAGCGGCCAGACCCTGTCCCCTTGCGCTTGTGTTTGCCCTAATACCGGACTTGCGAAACGCTATTGCGTTAGTAATCTTCCGCTGTAAAGTGACGGCCACAAACGCGCAAATCCTTGTGCCTATCGGATAGCCGCAGTCCGATGCGCAGCAGCCAGTTCGCTCGTATGCTGCCTTGCAGAGGGACACGATTTCGCAACTTCACATCTTTCCAGTCGCTACGTCTGCAGCCCACAGCGCAACAAGGGTGATTCATCGTGCTCACGAAAAGACTGATCGGCACTGATGGCGGAGCTCTCGTCAAAGACTGCGCACGTTGTAACACAAGCAGACGACACTTGCTGTGTGCCGGAAGTGCTGAAGTGTACTAAAAAACTATTCTTGTGTATTCTCTTTAAGTTATTTTCTTTTTACAAAAAACAAAGTAACTAACATTCCAACTATTACGAGCATCATTTGTTCACCATAAAGTTGGAAAAATTATCGACCACGCGCCCTGGTCAGCCAATCAGATAGCTCGCCCATGTGACGTCATATGGGTTATTTGCATCATATGGGTAGGGGTGGCTTAAAATTCCGCCGAGCAGTGCGCTGCGATCGACAGGGATGTGCATTTTTAAAACCTTATAATAAATTACACGCTTTACGCAGAGCACTTAGATGTGTCATTTAATGATCAGAAGGACCTACTCTAACGACTCAGTACGTTTGTAGAAAATCGCCAAAATCGTTTCAGGGTCCCTTTAAGCGCTGTTCGCTTCACTTTACGAAGTGCTTGTAGCCTTTGCCTTACAAGGCTATAACTGCAGTAATATAAAATACTTCAGAGTGTACACGTGGTTGTCGTCCATTGTATCCTATAGGTTGTACCATGCAGCGGTTGATGGGGCATGCGTACACGAACCGTGGTGAGCTTTGTGCAGAGGCCTAGTTAACACCCCCCCCCCCCCCCCCCCTGTTTATTCCTACTACACGTACCTCTACGAACCTTTGGAGGATGCAAGTTTTATAAGCAGAAGTAATAAAGTTAATGCACTCGCACTGTAACGGTGTGTCGCTAGTCAGAGATGCTCATGAGCAACCTCTAGTCGAATTCCAGCAAGGTGACATGTGGCTTAATTCGCTATCACCTTTGTTTTATCACGCTTTCTACTGCTTTAGGCAGCCTACAAGTGGCCCCTTGGTTATCCCCTCGGAAGTTCCCCTTATATATTCGACAAGCAGAAAGAAATTTTTCATTGATGAATGGCTGCAGACCAAAACGGCCAGCTTAGTTGACCACCGAACGAGCCGGAGTCAGCGTCGAAACGTCCGGATGTTCTGCTCCCACGCGACCACTTTTTGCATGATGGCATCATGGCATGTGACCTTCAGGGAAACAAAACTGAATTTGGGGCTTAAAAAAGCTGTCGCAGCAAAATATTTGGGTGCTCCAAAGACTGCCAGCACACTTCCTGGCATTTTTGAAATCCGGGAACTTCATTTGATGCATAAATATGAGAACTAGAAAAATGAGTGTCAGCACTCTTTTAATATTATTTTACAGTGAAGCTGTAAATGCTAGGGTTCCGTGTATTTTTTCTGTGCGTCACCAAACTGTCCTCATCAATGACTCATACCCCCGTAAGCAAGCAAAATATGCAATGGCTCATCGCCCGCTAAGGTAGAGGCTACAAGTACTCAACAAAGCGAAGTCAACAATGCTTGCAATATTTCTAATCATGCATACATCACAGAGAACAGCATGTCGAAAAATATGATCAGTGTCTCATACCCCTGTAAGCAATGGCCCGTATTCCTGTAAGGTTCATGGCTACAAAGGTGTATGTACAATTCTCCTTTTGACTCGCAAGAGGACAATGCCAGTGACTGTGGCGATGGAATTGTGATATCCACTGCGCATATATCTGTGGCACACCCTAGTGTGACATCGAGAAGTTGCATGGCGACTTTGCGAGACCATGCGACTTTGCATGATTTCGCCGTGACGACAGTACTCGTGCGATCATCGTGGGAGACTTCGGTGCGGACATTTCAAAACCAGACAAGAAGTGTGCACTCAGTTTGGGCTAGAAAAGTTTGCTTTGAAGTGCCACACCAATCGAAGTCGTGTATAGATTCAACTTTGAACAGGATTCTGTCTTAGGTTGTAACCGAACCAATGAGTGTTTATCACAGCAATGGGAAAGCTATCATCACTGCTATTACCAAATTGTGAAAATAACTGCATTTACCCTGCTGTAACCCTGTGGGATGTGCTACAGCTTCGCTGGTCATCCACCCTCACGAAGAGGAATGGTTCCTCAACTTTGTAAAAAAGCTTACTGATAAAATGTCGTTATTTTCATCGACAGAGGGTGAACGAAGGAAGCCTGGCAGTGAAACACGTTGACAAAGAAACCGGGCGAATATGAGTTCCCTTGCCGAAACCTTGGCTTAAGACTGAGGCTCCTCTCGTTCGCACATTTTCAAATCTCAAGCTTCTGATAAATTATTTGTCTTGTCTCGATAATTTTCATTCGGGATTATGATTTGGAGGCTTTCTTGCTCTGATGGAGTTATGGGGCCACTATATATACACTAAATCAGTATGGAATGATAAAGTATTATTTCAAAACTCTATATTCGTCAATTTAACTGAAAGAGGTTGAATGACAGCTTAGAAAAGATAGTCCACACTTGATTTTTTTGAATGGTAGCTTAGAAAAGATAGTCCACACTTCAATTTTTTTATTTATTTATTTCACGCTGAAATCGAAGCGCTCGTTCACTCGCGCCGCGGTGCCTTAGCGGCTATGGGTGTTGCGCTGCTAAACACGAGGTCGCGGGATCAAATCCCGGTCGCGGCGGTCGCATTTCGGTGGGGGCGAAATGCAAAAGACGCCCGTTTCCCCTGGCATTGGGTAGAAGGACACCAGGTGGTCAAAATTAGCCCGGAGACCCCCTCTACGCAGTGCCTCATACTCAGATCGTGGTTTCGACGCGTAAAACCCCAGCCATAACTCTTTTTATTTAGCGTTGTGACGTGTAACATTTCGAAGTATTTCCTAATAGCCTGTGGCGTAGTAAATGTTCTCGAAACTCAACAAGGTCAACCTTCCTCTTCTTCAGAAAATATCATGTTTACTGATAAACAGGCAACTATAGACCCGAGCAGAAGTCAAAATCTATGACGTCACAACCGGTGCGGCAATGGATAGGTGGATGGATGCTATGAGCGTCCCCTTTGGAACGGGGTGGTGGGTTGCGCCACCTAGCTATTGCTACTATACTGCCTAATGTCCTACCTAGGTTAAAAAAACACTAAGAACTCCCACAACCAATTTTTTTTGTACGTCTCCGTTTTTTGTCGTTTTTTGTCGTTTTTTGTCGCCTCTTCCAATCGGCAATGGATGGATGTTATGAGCGTCCCCTTTGGAACGTGGCGGTGGGTTGCGCCACCAAGCTCTTGCTATTGTACTGCTTAATGTCCTACCTAAGCCAAAAAATAAAAAAAAAACACTATGAACACCCAACTCCCAAGGCTATCCGCCGCCTGCCGTCGTTCTATTTCGCGCCATTTTTTTTTTCTGGACTTGTCACACCATCCTGTTACGGCAAGAGCGCAGTTTAAGAGAAAACAGAACGATCAGACGAACCCCGGTGAATCCGGATGAACAGTTCTTTTTTATTGCAGTTCCCTACTGGTTGGCGTTGTCGCGTCGACTGAAGAGCCGCATGATGAGTATGCCGTACTCGACCAGGTTGCTCACTGGTTCGGGCGCGCCCGGTTCGAGCTCGGGCAGGACCGGCAGGGCTGCGCAGCTGGCCGAGCCCCGCGTGTGGGTGCCGCACACCAGGCTGAGCGACTCCCCGAAGATGTGCTCGAGCCGTCCCATGATGAACTGCTTCGGTGCGTCCGCGTTGTCGCAGCTGTCCAACGAGGAGTCGACGCACTCGAGCAGCTCTCCGAAGTAACTGCGCGCGTCGGAAATGTTGGTTGTAGCAGAGAACAGCAAGCGATATACAGGCAGATACAGGCAGGATCCTTCCCGCACCCTTACCTTCAAAACAAGATGTAGCCGGGAAGGTACGAGAAGGAATGTAATTTCTGCAAGACTCGGTTAGGCACGCTCCAACCCGTCATTGGAGTATGCGATTTCATCAAGGCAATCCCTTCACCTCTTACCTGCCCCATTACCCTACCCCATCCCTCATCCACCCTTACCGAGCGATGCGAGACCTTGCTAACCAGCCCCGCCCCGGAAGACCAGCTCGTCCTGATCTCCAAGGGCAAGGCGGCTAGGGAAGCATATGGGTCCCCTGAAGAGGGAACCACTTCCATCGACGGCGTCTAAGAAGATCTCGAGCTCGGCTCAATAAAGTTATTTCTCTTTCTCTCTCTCTCTTGGAAATGTTTGCTTGTTTGTTTGCCTCCAAGAGTGGTTCGTATACCCGCTATGGCACATCGACCGAGAACCGAGTGACTTAAGGAAATGATCATGCGAGTCTAAGGAAGAAGCACTGCTGAGAAACTCTGAGTAGCTAAAGAGAATAGAGTCGGATAGAAATTAAAGAGCTTTAGCGAGGAAATCGACCTGAAATGGGCAGGATTGTAGGTCGTCATTATCATCGCCATCTTTCCCCTTCACCATTATCACCAATAATTTGCATTACGTTTCACATAAATCGTTAGATTTCTTGCAATGTGTTTTTAAAAATAATTATTGCAAGATAATAACGTAGATGCGATGTCATTATCTGCATATGCTGCCTAGAGTTCGAGAAAGTAAAGCAAGATTTCATTACTGTTTGTTTATTTTTTTTTCTCGCAAACTCAGTTATGCTGTAGTTGTGTGCTGTGGTGCAAAATCTGAATAAGTTCAAATTTTGCTATATTGTTGAATTCGCCATCAGGCCAGCTCTGATTGGTCCAGAGGCTTGCTAGGGCTTTTCTAATTCGCTCAAAATGCCGCCGTTACAGAATCAGACATTATGGTTAAATTTGACAATGTCCTAAATGGCAGCCCAGGTGTGACTTTGCATGGGCAAGGTCAATAAAGAAATAGAATTAGAATTTGTGTTGCGTGTTACATAATATTTATACCAGTACGCTATTGCTATGGATAAATCGGTACTTAGTACTGCTTAGTTGTGTTCTGTGTTTGCATTAACATTTTATCGTATTCAATCTGTAAACTGATGTGCAGTTAAGGGGTAATTCTTGTACGGCACGTTTTATGGTTGCTTCACGCGCGGCCTGATTTTGGGACGAGCAACTAGACAGACTGCTACTCAGTAGTTTTTTGTTCTTTTCCTAGCGTTTTATTTCTTTCTGTCTCATCTGTATACGCAGAGAGAAAATGTCGAATAAAGTGAAGTGGAAGAAGTATAGAGAGAAACATGGCGCGCCATTGCCAGTCTCCTAACGCGTGCTGTGCCACTATGCGGAAGTGTCGGTACGGGTGTGCGCTAGGTTTGTCACCAACGTGGCTTGGTTTAAAACATACTAATGTGAGCACGAAGAATGCTTTCCTCGAATTAAAGCACCGTAAAAAACTATTTGGCAGTAATACATCTTCTGTTTTGTTGTTTATACTCAATTTATCACAAGTAAAGGAAATGAAAACAGGCGAGTGAAAGTAACGCAGAGTGAGCGCAGGCGTTATAATATTCAAACGGCACCTTCTATTTTTCCTTATAGATAATGAAGTTGCTTACAAATCACGCAACAACAAGTTCACCTATTTGCATAATTGCGCCTACCGGTGCTCATATTCCCGAGGATAATCTTCATCAATCTTGCGCACACCCGCCATGCTGGCTTAGCGGCTATGGCGTTGCGAACGTTATCTACGTTATCTATACTCTTAAGCGAACGTCACTATGTTCACACTGAAGTAGTGTGTGCTTTCTCTGATTTCGATTTAAAAAAACTGCTCGACTCTACGTTCGAAGTCAATATTTTTTCAAACTTTCGTATCCGATTAGACTGGAAAGTTTGAACACTCCCATCGAGCGCCGACTACAAGCGGATGAACTGCGCATGCCATTATCTCTCAAAACGATAAGCACTTCATTCTCTTTACAAACTGATGCCCTTTAGGAGTAGGAAGGGGTTTTCACATTGTAGATATGAGTGTCTGTATTTGAGTTGTGTTGAGTTGCACCGAAATTAACCACCTTAATCCACTCGACGCAGCTCGAGTGGTCGAGTTGTATTTCCAGTGAACAGAACTGGCCAAAATTCGATCAGGAAGCTTGGAACAGTACCCACACACTTTTCAGCTTACTTGGTAAGGAAACAAACTAAAATAAATATGGCAAAAAACACACAAACAAGAAAAGAGATAGTGGACGCGTGTGCGGTACTATGGTAAGAACGTTACGTACAAAGGAAAAGAAAAAAAAATATATAATCGAACTTCAGTGATTCCTCCGCCTGCGCACTAATTTACTTCATATAACAGCAGCTGGCTTTGTTTGGGACCCTTCATAACCATGCTCCATTGGCATACCTATACGTCCTGTTTTAGGATGACCTTTGAAGAGGTATCTGGCTGCTGCCCGCTAAATGCTGGGCGAATTAAGCTTTACGCTGAACTCATTAATATTTATAATAAAAAAGGAGGCTATGGCCATGAGGCCGCGCAGACTCAGGTATAGGCCGTGGTGTCCGCAATCGTTGGTCTCGTGCAACCCATCGGATTTCGTGAATGAATAACGCTGTGCAACTGCCGCGCATAAGGCTGACATGTTGAGCTGTCGCGTCGTTCACGACAGCCGCAGCTAAACGCGAGCGACCGACCCTGCGGTGGGCGGCAAGTCTGGCAGGCTTCGTGCGCGAAGCGACCACGTACCAGCAGGCGTGGTGAACGGCCTGGTTGCTAGCTGCCTTCTCCACGGCTTTCTGCAGATTGTGGTACATGCCGCGGACGCAGCCGTTGAGCTTCGTGCCGACCGAGTTGCCGCACGGAGCACTGAGGTGGTACTCTGCAGGCAAAAGGACGATCCATTCAACAGGTTAACGGATTACAACAGGGTAAATGATAGGTGTAACGTTAAGGGATAAGAAAAGAGCAGATTGGGTGAGGGAACAAACGCGAGTTAATGACATCTTAGTTGAAATCAAGAAAAAGAGATGGGCATGGGCAGGGCACGTAATGAGGAGGGAAGACAACCGATGGTCATCAAGAGTTACGGAATGGATTCCAAGGGAAGGGAAGCGTAGCAGGGGGCGGCAGAAAGTTAGGTGGGCGGATGAGATTAAGAAGTTTGCAGGGACGGCATGGCCACAATTAGTACATGACCGGGGTAGTTGTATAGAAGTATGGGAGAGGCCTTTGCCCTGCAGTGGGCGTAACCAGGCTGATGATGATGATGATGATGAAATAAATAAATAAATAAACAAACAAAACGCAATATGTTGGCATTCCGTGAACACCGTCAAATAAATTTGTGAAAACATTCGCCTGTGTTGCCCCGTTGGAACAACTGGTGCTCGTAAAACAATGCATTATGTATTGTGAAATATGCCACAAATCTCTGAGTAGGACTTTTGCGAAGCTCTCGTAAACACTGCAACAATCTCACGTAAACTGCAAACTTAAGTAATACCCTCCCCGTAAGGGCCTTTAGGGGCAACATGAATGAATGAACACCTGCCAGCGCATGATCCTCACATATGTAGTTTACAGAAGTGCAATATCTGTCTTATCGCAGAGTTACAAATTTGTAAACTTGGTGCTTCTGGTATTTTTTAAGCTTGCCGGTTTTCTGCATTTAAAATATACTTGGTCCTAAGTGTGAATTTTTCTTCTTGCAGTAGGTATAATTCAGCTTTTTTTATTAATATTAGTTAGCTTTCTTACTATTATTAGCTTTCTCGGCTATTATTAGTTTAGCGGTTGTCAACGAAATGCGAGCATTTCTGCGTTTCACATGTTTCACATGCACTTGAAGAGGGAAATCGGAGTTCCCACCTAGTGGACAGCTTTGTTTTAAGCTGGCGTGCTAGCTTGCTTATGATTTATTGGTTTGTAAACTGTTCGCATGCGCATTTCTGCCCTAATGTTATTCATTCAAATGTCCGCTGAATAAAGCCAGACCGTTACTATAGCTGCGGCCATTCTTTCAATTCACCCTTCATATTTCCACTAAGCTATACTATACTACTATTACGGAACTTTTCTTTCACCACTTTCTCGTAGCAAATTTTTGTTGTTGCTGATACGAAATTGTACAACAGGCCCAGCAATTTGCTGTATGGCTGTATGGCTTGTATGGCTGCCCATATGTGACTCGAGGAGGAGGAAGAGAAAGTAAGATGATGCTTCAAATGTGCGCCATCATAAAAGGCAAACCAAACCAAGCTCAAAGGGAATCAACCATCCAGGGATTTTGGACATGAGCCTTTCGAAAATCTGTTGAATTTCACCGCAATACACCTGCGTAATTCAACGAGGAGCTTTAAAAAAGTTATACTTCAGTACATCTACCTAGTTTCAAGAAGCTTTCATTAGCAACGTCGAGAGGGTACTTCGATCCTACTAATAAGATCCGCGTTTAGGACACTTAATCGGTGCTTACTTAGTGCTGCGTTATATAGCCGTGTTTTGGTTCTGGTCAACACACTGCTATAAAGCAGCAGTCAAGTTGGGACGAAGTGCCGTAAATTCGTTTGTTAGAAGGAATTACCCTCTACACAATTGAAACTTGTTGAAACCCAGCAATTCCTTTCGAATATGTGTATATCTTCTAGAATGTTACCCATTGAATTACGCTAGTGACTTGCGGTGAAGGTCGATACATTTTTGAAGGGAAAATGTCCAAAATTGCTGGACATGGAGACTCGTGGAATCGAAATGACATTGTCCGCGCAATGCGTGGCAATAAGGATTTCGTTTAATCGCGACAACAGCAAAGGGGAAAAAAACACGTGACGACCACGTCCCCTTTGCTTTTGGGGACGAAGTCGCAAATCCAACGCAAGCATTAGAGAGTTTTAGTTTAGGGGACGCAAGTGGCTTGCGTACGCAAGATCTAGCGGCCACGGTACTGCGCATGCGCAGACGGTTCTGCGCATGCGTAGTGCTGTCGCCCCTAGTTCTTGCGTACGCAAGTCTCTTGCGTCCCCTAAACTAAAACTCTCTATTGTTACGTATGCGCTGCGCGCCTCCTCACGTTTCTCCATGTCGGATCCCTCGGTGCAGATGGCCTCGAAGTCTTCCTCCGCAGCCTTGATGACCACCAGGCACGTTCCACGGGTCGTACCTTCCAGGCAGTCGTCGATGTACTTCAGCGAACACTCGATCTCGGAGGTCCACACCCTGAAACGGGCGTTACGTTCGTTTTGCACTGCAGTTAGTGGGCATGTCCAGGGTACGTTCGATTCGCCTGCACCACTCGAACCAGTTCGCGAGGTGTTGCACCCTGCCATTCGTTTCAGCGGTGCAGCAACGGCGCCGGCAGAACCGCGACGTTCGTTTCAAAAGGCGCAGGAAAGGTGCAGGGCTGGTTCGTGATTTTGCTGCACCTGCTCCACTGTCGGTGCCGACTCAGTGCAGGCATACAGGTGCAGCAGACGACGCAGCAGACGACGCAGCACACGGGCGCGAGCACCGTAAAAAGCACGCTTACGCACGTGTGATGTGTCTACGCAACTGTGGCGTGTATTTACGCCCCAGAAACCGACCATACCTGCAGTTCAGGACCTCTCAAACGTACGCTCTCCGCGCACATTAGTCTGACATAGCATAACGCCTACACCGCGTCTGCACCTTTGCATTCGTTTCGATTGTTTCGCTGATCCTGCACCTCCGGAATCGAGCTGCACAGTTTCTGAACTTCTCGTGAACCGCCGTGAACTGGTTCACAGTGGTGCAGGCGAATCGAACAGACCCTAGTGTTAGTGGAGGCGTAAACGTGATGTTGATGATGATGATATGTTGCCATCCCCTTTGAAAGGGGTTGGTGGCAAAGAGTGAACTTGACCGCTTGAGTTGAGCAGGTATGCTATACATGCTTTTAATTCTAGCATTTCTGTATACATCTCTTTAATACTTTTTTATCTTACTCAAAACTTCTCTGTCTACCTTGTAGCGCTGCCTATGCCTGTAACGGATCCGCGGTCGTATCAGTCTCTTCCCTGCTTTTTTTTC
The DNA here is from genome assembly GCF_038994185.2 of Dermacentor albipictus. Classification (NCBI taxonomy): domain Eukaryota; kingdom Metazoa; phylum Arthropoda; class Arachnida; order Ixodida; family Ixodidae; genus Dermacentor; species Dermacentor albipictus. The sequence continues at coordinate 57,676,565 of NC_091827.1, read as the reverse complement.
CCACCAATACCCTAAAGGTCTTTTGCTTATCTAAAGGTCTCTTGCTTATCGACTGCTGGCCGGTTGATGCTTTCCTCCACTTTAAATCCAAGCGCTTCTGGAAGGTGTGCGTTATATAGGGGTCTCACTGGGCGAATCCCTTCGCATTCCATCAGGATGTGCTCAGTGGTCTCCGGATATTTGACGCAGCATACACATGCCTCACCTAGTTGCGAATATTTGCACCGGTAGGCTTTTGTCCTTAGGCAACCAGCTCGATTTTCGAATAGCAAGGCACTTCGTGTTATCGCACACATTTTTCCCTTCTAATTTTTTTCTGATGAGCGCTCGGATTGGTGGCACCAGCCGGCGTCGCAGAGTTCAACCAGACGAATACAGCGCTAATATTTTAGTAATGAAGTGTATTCTATTTTCATGCTGCTGTAAATTATAGGGGGGGGGGAGCAGTGGCATAACCGCGAACAGGTTGCGTTTTAAATGTGTTTTCGACAAGAACACTCATGGGACACGGAAACGTTTCTATAATGCATCGCGGTTAGACGAAGCGACATGATATGTCGCTACCAGAGTCCAGTAATCCGCCATTACGCAGACGCCCTTCCATATACCGGAATACCGGGCACACTAGAACTCTCCAATGTTTCCCTCAGTCGCCTGTGTGTGGCACTCTACGAAGGTGTCCTAAATTTTTCTGAGCGGCACTGGTCTCAATGAGTTATTCTAATATTGTATGCCTTATGTGTCTTGCGTGGGCGTGCTAAGCGTTATATGTCCGGTGCGTATCATTTCATTTAGGATATCGCATTCGCCTGAAGTAATAAGCATTCTAAGAGTGCAGGCAAGCACAGAAGAGAGAACCTCTCTTTCTCTCTCTATCTCGTCTCCCGACCTTCTTAGTCCCTTTTTATTCTTTAAATCTTCAATTTAATTTTCAATATCCTCTCCTAGGTGCCAATTATTTCTGTCCATTGAAAACTTAGTTTCATCAGTCTTTTTTTTTTTCATCGTCAGAATCGTGAAAAATGTATTGCTGCCGACCGAATTAGGAATTTTCATTTCTTTTGTGAGCATTCTCGTGTTTACAGGATGTGGACTCCATTCCAGAACTCTCTGCTGGAGCGTCAGATATGAGAACGCCATCTATTTCATGTCTAGAAAACTTGGAAAGCTCCCATCCAACCACTTGAAATATATAGGCTGGATGTAAAACATCGTGAAGACAAATGTAAGAAGTGATCCCACTACACGATGAGGAACTGATGCCGAGAGCAAGGAACACATTTTAATGAAATAATTTATGCATATTCAAACTTGCAACGTGACTCCAATAAGAAGTGTTCGAAGTTGTTTGCGACACATTTTATACATCATTTTCATGATTCATCAGCGTTTTTCCTTTTGGTGAACCCTGCCTAGGCGTGCGCAATTGTACACACAGAGCCTGAAGGGGTTAATATTTTTTCGCTGACAGTTCTGCAGTGGTCACGTTCCCTGTGTTTCTCCAGGGATAAATGCTAAAGAAGTTGGGCTACCGGATTCTAGAATCGATTTTTAATGCAGAAGCTATACGCCCGACGAGCCTACCCAGAGGCAGTATTTTCGATTGACCGCTTTGCGGTATATCGCCTCCAGTGCTGGTTGAACATCAAAATCAGGCGACGCGGACTTGACATCGTGTTTCACGCAGTGTAGTTCTCGAGTGCATTTCTTGGCGAAATGCTGATCGGGTCAGTTAGGGATCGCGGTGGGCATTTAATCAAGCCAAACAAGATATCCCCGAACACAATCAATCAATCAATCAATCAATCAATCAATCAATCAATCAATCAATCAATCAATCAATCAATCAATGAATGAATGAATGAATGAATGAATGAATGAATGAATGAATGAATGAATGAATGAATGAATGAATCTCACCGGCAGGCCTCCCGGAGTTCTTGGGGCGTTTCTGCAATTGTCGTAGTGTTGCCGAAAACGACGAAGCTTGAGCCGCATGCTCGGAGCCGTTGTATGCTGCAGTCCGGGTTCTCCTCAGCGTGGCAGAGAGCTGCCGCAAGAAGAAGTGATCGTGCTTAGCTTACTAAGAAGGCTCCTTGGCCACTTAGGGCAGAACAAAGAGCTGACACATAACCACGCCGCGATGCTTCTATAATTATTCCTGCACTTCCCCAGTTGTCAGGACAGGGAAGAAAACTGTTTTCCTCGCGTTTCAGAGCGGGGTGCAGGGCCCGGAGTTTGTGATCGCTTCCCTCTCCCATTCGCTGCTTCGCAACTCGGGGGACGCCTCGGGGGGCTCTGCAGGCCTTGTTGGTACGGACGCGTACTTCGGCAAACGGCACAAGAACTGGACACAGAAAAGGGGCATTCGACGCAGGCGCTGTGTAGTGTGCCGCTTTCCTGTCCCGTTTTAGCGCTGTTTGCTGAAGTAGCTGTTTTAATGGCACGAAGCACCCATAGTTACCCTGACTTCCAATGTTTCACTCCTTACCTATTCGCAACCAACTGCCTAAACGTATTTTAGATAAGCTGACAGAAGCATATATCATTTAGATACTGTCATAGAGCTCTAGAGCAGGACTGCGTCATGGCCCCCGATGTGGCAGTTAGCAGCAATCTCTTTCCTTAGCTTTCCTCTCTGACCACTCGGATATTCGCGAATTAAGGGATGATATTGATGTTTAAAGAAAAGCTTACCGCGTATATCTGACACAGTCAGCGGTCTCTGATAATCTGACAATATATGCCTAAGTGTTTTTGCGTTTTTTTTGCATGCTTTAAACTACTACTCTTCCCTTAATCCTATTCATATTGTCTAATTGTGACCATGCATTTAGTGCCACATGATATGATCTCAGTTCAGCAGTTCTTCGTTTAGAGCAATGAAAGATCGAGAGTGATCCAGAAAAATGGCGTAAAAATGAAAAGCACAAAAACATACCGCAAGAGAGAGAAAGAGAAAGAAAGAGAGCGAGATAGATAGATAGATAGATAGATAGATAGATAGATAGATAGATAGATAGATAGATAGATAGATAGATAGATAGATAGAGAGAGAGAGAGAGAGAGAGAGAGAGAGAGAGAGAGAGAGAGAGACGAGTGCCTGCGTGGACTAGCCTTCAACTAGTTTATTCGAAATGTGACGGAGGAGGGACAATCATAAGTACTTCTGGATTTAACGTTACAGCACAAGGCGACGCTCCCAACGAAGGAAACAAACAGCAGCATACAGATACGCATTTACATGCGCGCGCACACACAGTAACAATATTTGTCGAACGTAGTTAATACGCCTGACGCGATGCATACCGTATAGGTAACGCATTTCTTTTGGCGAAAACACTACACGGAAACGCTGCTCGTGCAAGTTGAGATGGATTACAAATTTACCGAAAGCACACGTCATCAATGTCACCGCCAGACGGCGAAGAGACTGGCTTGCAGACATCCCGCTCGGTATGCGCCGGTTCCGTAGAGGAAGCGAAGGGCTCCTTTGTTTCGTGGACGAGGGTAGTGGTCTGTCGCCTCGGCTTGCTCGCTCCGTCAGCGTTGACCCTGAGCAACGCATAAGGAAGCACGCTCAAGTCAGGTTCGCCGCGTGGAGACAACTCGCTGCCTTCTAGATCATCTCCGACACAGTGAAAGCACGCAATCATGCAACTTTCGATGCAAGATGAAACTTTCCTATACGCGCGCGTAACTATGAACTTTGCTTTGGGCAAGTTTTCTTCTCGACTGCTGCAGCTATCTTAAAATTTACTTTCTACAAGAATTGGCCAGAAAATAAAGTTTCATTTGTTCCCGTCAACGATTCGAACTTGCTTCTTAAAGGTGAGGGTTGCAATGTGGGCTTGTTGGTAATGCATCTGTCTATTAGCCACTCATGTAGTCTATTCATGCATTATTGGCCATGGGACAATTCTACATCTTTAAGGGTGCGACAGTTCCTACTGCGTTTATATATGCTCGCCTCAAATGGTTTGTCTAAGCTTTCTAGGAAAGGCACGGGAGAGTTCTGCCAATTAAAGGCCGTCTCCTCAAGAATATTTCCGATCACGTACCTTGTATTAAAAACAAAATTAAATTCCAAGGTTTTGCGTGCCCAAAAACCACGATATGAAAACGGTGCACGGCGTAACGGGGCCCTCCCCGATTGGTTTTGACCGGCCGGGTTTGCTTGCCGGGCCACTAAATCTGACCACACAGGCGTCTTTGCAGTTTCCCCCAATCGTCCTGTGCTCAAAGCTGCGTCACCGTGAGCCCGCACCCACCGGGATACAATGCCCAACACGTTCCGCCCGGCACTACGTTGAGCTTTGCTATCAGCATGATGTCAATATGGAGGGGCACTACAGAAGGGGTCACGCTACTCGATTAAACGCAAACAAAACAAAAACAAACAAACAAACAAACAAAACAAAAACAAACAAATAGCTTGGTAACCACCGATTCTTCAAGAGGGATGCTAATAGTCATTTTTACGATACTTTTCCGGGGTCAGTTCTGAAAGACACACTGGTTAGTCGTGACCTTTAAAGGAGCCTGGCCAGTACCAAGCGTATTCGCTAATGCGTAGGAACATATTGGCGGCGAGGAGTTACGGAGTCGCCATCTATCGGAAGCGCCTCGCTGGCGTAGTATGAGGGATCATGCGGCGCGCTCCTTATAGGTTTTGCTGTCAGCGCTCACTGAAAACACCACGCGCGAGCTCTCCCGGACAGTTCTGTAAGTACTTTCGAAACGACAGAAGTGTCCTACTGTCTAAATAATAATCTTGGGCAAACTGAAACCACACAATCGTTTACAGACGCTATCTCTTTACCGAATACGTACAGTGAACGCCACTGCGCGCGGTCGCCGCGATAGAGTCTCCCGAACCGGGTTCTTGCGTGAAAGGTAGGTAAACGCTGAGAGCACATTATGTGAAATATGTTCTTATAGTGTTTCTATAACTAAATGGAGCGTAATAGAACGAAGCTGCAATGTAGCGATCGCGCAGATTCGCAGCGACCGACTGCGCGTCTGCATGCTTGTCCGCGCACTGTTTCGCTTTCTCCGCCTGCGCGTTTTCGCTCCGTGCCATGAGCTTTAGGCCGCAGAATATGAGCATTGACGGTATACAAGCGACCATTGTTGCGTGGGCGCTATCAGAGCTGTTCAAAAATAATTTCATTGTAGAGACTTCGATGCCTACGGGGACTGTGATGTGCCGTCGCGACGATTCAATCTTTTTTTTTCTTTTAAATTCTTTGACCTTTCAATATTATTTCTCGAGTTGCGTCGCACTGTATGTTTATCGGTGTTCTCAGCGTGCAATTTCCCGCTGCTCCTTTTTTGTAATCCAGTGCATTAATTCATAACACAAACATGACCCTATGCCATGCTTTTTTTTTAAATGTGCTTCTTACCGCTTACCGCCTTTCCACTCCACTGAACTTGCCTGTATGTATATCATCGACAAGTTAATAGACCAAACCGCCATGATATTAGTCGTGCAGCAGACTCCGGTGAGCGTCTCAGTGCACGTTTTCAGAACATCGCAGACCGGGCGCCGTAGCAGAAATCTTCCTTGCGTCTGTGCTTGCTGCATACCCGAGTTGTAGCCGATGACTGTTTGCCGGTTTTATGTTTCGCGAGCCAAGCTTCACGCAGCTTCTTGTCCTGCGGCTACGTGTGAATAAGGCTGACACCGGCCTCCGTTACGTGCGTCCGGCCCTGCGGCACCGAGCAGTAGCCTACCATGTTGCGCGCCTTCAAAGGCAGCCACTACCTATTATAGTGTTTTCAAGCGTTGTAAAGGAGACACTCGATGCGGGAAAATTTCGCCATTAAATCAGGACCGCAGCGTACGAGGGAATTCAAACTCGTTTTCAGCTCGCTTCGGCGCTCCCGAAGCAGCCGACGCGGCCGCTATGTCCACGTGATCCCTCCTAGCACGTCACGCCCACGGTGGCGCCAGCTTTTCCAGTGGTGGAGCTCGAGGCCAATACCCCAGATGTTTCGGAGATTCTAGGAAAGTGAAGGAGGTTCTTTGAACAAAACTGTAAGCTCTTTGTTACGAATACACAAATGATATTGGGCTCAAATGTTCATGTGAGTAATTTCGAACGGTTATATAAACTTTTTTACTTCGTTGAAAAAAGTGTTGCAGCCTGGAGGGGGCCCTTAAAGAAAATAAGGTGATCAAATTTAACCCATTATGGAACCCAAGAAATGTAATTACATTTTGTTGATTTTCGGTACCCAGTGATCTTTTCCTACCATAACTTTATTGTAAAAGTTTCGCCATCGCAGCATTCGTTTTTTGAACGCTGTGATGGGGCGTTTCATGAAGTATACCATCGAAGAATTGCGTGACTTATTACTGACCAAATTATTATTCTTTGCTATCCCCCCCTCCCCCCCGCCTTCTATGTAACGCTCTGCGGGGCCTTTAGGGCATATAAATAAAAAAAATATAAGCGCGCTGGGCTTTATCGGAATAAAACTCGATACAGGTCTTCGAAGGTACATGTTATGTTTTTAAATTTTAAAACAAAAATCTTGGGGTGAAGAATCAAACTTTACATTGCGCAGGCCCGGTTATCATTCTAATGACAACATTATCAATTTAGCGGGAATAGCCCTTTCTTACGATTCATGCGTGTGACCTATGACTTCAGCAGGTACCGCGGTAGAGCTTTGTTGTTTCTTTCCGATATGCGCGCAGTGCTACTGTAGTGATGATACTTTACTGATACGTTATTGTTATTTTACGACGGATGCAGTAATACAGGACATTCAAGCATGCAACCGTTAGGTATTTGGTTCGATTGCGGGTGAAACATTCAACATATATATGACTTCTCCTCCGACGATAGCCCATTTCTTGCGTCAGAATCCGGTGGTCTGACCAGCTCGGTGTCATTTCGTGGTATTTTTTTTACCTGTCAATAGGTGGAGCCCGCCTCTGGCTCCCCAATACGCGTCGTCTTCCTCTTATTGCATAGCTAAACTTTTTCGGTAGATAAATAGACATCTTCTTTGTTGTTTCCCGTTGGCTCCCATTTATTTTCAAATTTGTAATACTGCTTTGTATAAATGGCGTCCTTATATAAAGAGAGCTTTAAAATTATCAAAGTTATTTCTATTTATTAAAATTGACTGTAACACCGTTCGCGACTTCAAGGACTGAGAAGAAAGAAGCATCGCCATATTTGTTGGTGACAAGAAAGTAGACCAAGAAGATTAATGGGAAGGTTGATGTGATCGACATTCTCTTTTTATAGTTGCGACCCTGTCTGCAATATTTGTAGCCAGCAAAAAAATATTTTGCCAAAGTACAAGAAAACACAACGCCGTATGTTGATTGAGAGCAAAGAAACCTCTCTCGCGTACACACAGGCCCAACGTACTTTATAGAGTAGACATATATTCATTTTCTTGCAACGCTATGAAAGTCATTGTATACGGAATGTCACGCATTCATAAATTACGACATCCCTTTCTAAAGCTTGCACACAAGGGTTAGCTTGGCCAACCATACAACAAGCATGAAAAAAAAAAGGATAATAAAGAAGATGCGCGCACACCCGCACCCGTTATGTCTAACACTTCTCGAAGTTTGGTCACAAATAAATCGAAGACATCATGCGGCTGACAACAAAAGATATACAATGTGGCATCCTTTAAATAAGAAAAATGGTACGTTTCGACCAGAAAGCCCGCCTTCGTGCATAGCGTTCGCCGCGATCGTTTCCCGGTAAACATTACGGCTACATCTGCTGCACTTGCTGGGAAGCGTGAGAAGCAGTCAGGGATCTTTCAATGCCATCGCGTTCCACTCTAGGCAAAGCTTAAGCGTCCTACAAATTTTTGATTGGACCTTACCGAGGCGCAGTTAGAACGCAGGTGAGAGCTTGCGCGGACAAGCAACGCGCCGATAACACAGGCTTCCGAGAGCGAACACCTGGGGCGCTGGTGTTCCGCTTCGCCTAAAACCCCTTAAACTTCGTAAAGTAGCGACACTCTCCCCCTTCAACTTCACTCCTCGTTTCTCCTCTCTTTCACGCTCCCTCCTCGACCGTGGCGCCGCCTACATTGCTCGAGCGTAGCAACGGCGCCAGCATGCGCTCCTCCCCACTCCGTAGACGCTTCTCGAGCAAAAATGGCGCTGATGCATGGCGCGAGGGCACACGTGATGCTATTAGGCCAATAGCGATGCGGCGTTGGCCTCAGCCAGAGCGCGCGAAGAGGAGGCGGCATTCTTCAAAGCGTGGCACTACTTTACGAAGTTTAAGGGGCGTTAGGTTCGCCTAGAGTTACTGTATACGGCTCCCGCAGAGAGCCATATGCTTCCTGCGGTTGCCATATACAGCAACTCTAGCTTCGCCCGCTCTGCCAACGCCTCCTATATGGCCCAAATCTGGCGCACTTCCATCCGTGAAGTCTTGCTACCTCATCCGACAGCCACAAAATCTAATGGAGACGCTCGAGAGTAAGCCATGGGGATTTTGAGGTCACCCCTTTCTTTGGTCCGGGTAGCATGACGTCATAAAGCAGAGCGCACATGCGCTGGCTCAGCTCCGTCGAGGCGCACCCGTGCCGCGGCGTCGCAGCCAATGGGAATTTAGGCATCTACAGACGACAGACGCCGGCTTTTTCGCTCAGTGACCCATTTGACGCTTTCGCATCAAATAAAAGAGAAAAAAATAAGCTAGTGTAGCGCGCGTGTTGCAACCGCAGAAATCGAAAGAATGGAGCGAGCTAATGTGTTATGACGTCATGACTCATCCATGTCATGGGTACCGAAACGAAAGTATCACATCAAACGATGTAGCACGATATGACGCTCAATGGTAAACATTTTTTTTCTGAAGTTTGAAAATTTTGTTCTGTGTTTAAAGACAGTAAGTGAAATAATGGGATTTTACATGCCGAAACCACTTTCTCATCGTGAGGCACGCCGTAGTGGGGGACTCCGGAAATTTCGACCACCTGGGGTACTTTGTACGTGCACCCAAATTTAAGTGCACGGGTGTTTTCGCATTTCGCCCCCATCGAAATGCGGCCGCCGTGGCCGGGATTCGACCGCTTAAGGAAACTAACAACAGAAGGACAATAGGAAATATCGTGCCAGTGCTTCTTTAAGCTTGAGAGTCGCGAGCAAGCTCTAATCTGTCTCACAGCGTAGACACGCAGCCTGCAAGGTCGTGCCAAATACAAAGTCCCCTCTCCGTGTGAGATAACTCAGTTCATGGCGTTTAAGGTGTCTTACCTGTGCGAGACAGCACATTGACATTGGCATACGCTGCAGTATGGAAACTTCTTTCGAGAGCAAGCACAGAAAAAGCAAGCGTGCAGGCGATATGTCTGCCTTCAGGTGGCTCTTGACCTCGGCGACAAGTAAAGCCCTCTCTACGGTTCTTCACGCTATCGCAAAAAAGACGACGAACAAGGCCTTTTCGAGCCGCGTAAGTAAAGGGCGTAAGAGCGTTCACAGATCTTTGTCTAGGCACAACACTGACATGGCGCTCTTTTTTGTTTTCTTTTTTGTTGTTACAGTCATAACGGTTATAGGGATTTTGCAGTAGCTTTCACGATGTCACAGTCACCGTGTTAGCGGTGTTAGCTCCCCGGTAACGGTCCCACGTCGCCATGACAGCTATAAACTACATATCTGACATATTGAAGTATAGAAGGCACCTCGTCCGGTTTCAAACCTGGGAAATTTGCGCTAGGGTGGTCCTACGAATTTTGCAACAGCAACAGTTCTGGACAACCCTGGTCTTCGCGTCACGACTCTCAAGTCACTTTGTATGTATGTATGTATGTATGTATGTATGTATGTATGTATGTATGTATGTATGTATGTATGTATGTATGTATGTATGTGTGTGTGTATGTATGTATGTATGTATGTATGTATGTATGTATGTATGTATGTATGTATGTATGTATGTATGTATGTATGTATATATGTATGTATGTATGTATGTATGTATGTATGTATGTATGTATGTATGTATGTATGTATGTATGTATGTATGTATGTATGTATGTATGTATGTATGTATGTATGTATGTATGTATGTATGTATGTATGTATGTATGTATGTATGTATGTATGTATCCTATCTCAGCATTGAGCATAATGTTAGCGAAGCCGGCGCCACGCACTGTTGGGCAAGACACAAGAGGAGAAGTTCAGGTTCTCCACAGGTGCAGAAATTCGGTTGTTTGCATCGGCCCACAGCTTCTGTCGAGACGTCGGAATTGCAGGTTAGGTAGCTAGAAAACCTAATGTGCCACCTTGTAGGTTTCGGCACTCTCGATCGCGGAACTCTGAGCAGACCCATTAGAGGTTCGGGCTCACTAGGCATGTGTCGAAGGCGACCCGACTTGCTGTTCCACTCTGGGCGGTCCCGATCCGAGGTATACTGTCTGTACGGGAAACATAAAAATGGTGTCTGGCGAACATAAATTACCTAAAGAGGAGTAAATGATTATGCCCCGCAGCAGTTAATGCAAACGATGCTTATAGAGGGTACTGCGCCAGGTTACCGAAATAATGACAATAATAATTCTGACAGAGGCTCAGGTTGCGAAGCTCATGAAAGCTGTTGATGTCATTCCTGTAATTCAAGAAAACCAGCAAAAACTTTTGAAGGAGGTCTCAGTTATTCAGTCAAATCAATGCGAATTCACGGAGAAACTAGATTGTTTGGCAACAAAGCTATCCAAAGTAGAAGAAGAGATTGAGTCCTTCAGAGGCACACAGAAAGCTGTCACGAACCTTCAGTCGACTGTAGAATCTCTGACAAAACAAGTTCAAACTTTGTCAGGAAAAAACGACGACTTAGAAAACCGATCTAGGCGATGCAACCTTGTTTTCTATGGCATTACGGATACCGAAAGAGAAACCTGGGATGAGGCAGAAAAAAATGTTATCTGTTTGTGTAAGGATCTGCTTGGTGTGAGCATGAGTCACAGTGATATTGAACGCGCTCACAGGATAGGGCGATACAGCACGCAAAAGTCACGACCAACTTTAGTTGCTTTTTCGTCCTACAAAACTAAACAGAAGGTCTTGCTTCAAGGTCGGAAGCTTAAAGAAACAACTTACGCTATGAGTGAGGACTACTCCGCGCAGGTTCGCTTAGAAAGAAAGCATCTAATTTCATTCGCCAAAAAGCAAAGTCACCCCTTTAAGCTTCGGTATAACCGTTTGAATATTGGAAACAGCACCTACATATTTGATAACGAGGCAAAAGAGGTAGTACAGTGCAAATCATAGCAAACCCACGAAGTTCACCATTCTGCGCATGACAAACAAAGTTTGCAGCTTATAATTATTAACTGTCGCAGCATAAAAAATAAAGCTGACGAGTTCGCGCTCGTAATTTCGCTGCATTGTCCGGACATTATCATTGGCACTGAATCTTGGCTGGATGACACAGTTTCAAATGCTGAAGTGTTCCCAACAGGCTACACGGTTTATCTCTCGGACAGGAACAGACACGGAGGGGGCGTATTTATACTTGTTTCAGATAACTTGCAAAGCTGGCCGATCGATCTTTGCAACATAGACTGTGAGCTTGTCCTGTGTAAAGTTGCTTCACAAACTGGTAGGACAATTACAATAGCTTCGTTCTACAGGCCACCTGGAAATGATAGTAGAGCTATATCTAGCCTGTCCGAAGCACTGGCGTCAGTTTCTTGTGACGTTGTTCTACTGGGGGGTGACTTCAACCTACCAGACGTGTCCTGGGGTGGCGGTCTGCCGACCAATTTATCAAACTCATCGTTGCATTCTGCATTGCTTGACCTCACAAATAGCTTCAACCTGACTCAGTGCGTCGAGTCCCCAACCAGAGTTACTGCTCTGTCATCCAACACCCTCGATCTCCTTTTCACAAATGAAACTGATCTGGTGTCTCCACCTGTCTGTGTTCCCGGTATCAGCGACCACGCTGTCGTTTTAACCAGCGTTTCTTATCCACACCAAAATAGAGCTCGGCTTACTCCAAAACTTATATACTTTTATGATCAGGGAAACTACCAGGCAATGAACAGCGAATTAACTGATTTTCTTCCAGCTTTTTCACAGGTTTGCTCAGAAAAAGATGTTAACATTGCTTGGAGCGTACTGAAAGATAAAATAGTTGCACTAATTTCGGAGCACATACCATCAAAATTACTAACTGCCAAACGTCGGAAAGATAAACCATGGATCACCCCCGAAATCCGTCAACTCCTTAGAAAAACACGCCGTCTTTTTCAGAACCTCAGAAAAAGCAAGATGCCAGTTACTTCTGAAAAGTTATTTTCTGTCCAGCAAGTTTGTAAATCTAAAATTAGTGAAGCGAAGCGTCATTTCTTCAGTACATTAGACGCAAAGATTCGAAACAATCACAATATTATATGGAAGCTTGCCAAAAAAAAACAGGAAAGAGAAAATTGGTATACAATGTATCACGTCTGACAATGGCACGATAACAAATGATGAATTGAAAGCCACTGCTTTCAACGATTATTTCAGGTCCGCCTTTTCCGTTAATTCACCGATGAGCAATATCCCTTTACCGTCCTGCGCCTCAGTTCTTCAGGAAATGCCCGATATCACTTTATCAATTCATGGTATTTTTCAAATCCTTACCAGCCTAGACACAAATAAAGCGACAGGTCCTGATGGCATACCCAATCGCGTGCTGAAAGAATGCGCTAGTTCTCTTAGCAATCTTCTTCATACAATATATATGACGTCATTATCTGAAGGAATCGTGCCGGACGAATGGAAGTTTGCTCATGTGGTTCCTGTTCATAAGAAAGGACCAAAAAATAATTTAGAACAATATCGCCCAATTTCCCTCCTATGCGGCGCTTCGAAAATTATGGAACACATCGTATACAGCAACCTATTAAGGCATTTGAATTCGCAAAACTTTTTTTACACAGAACAACATGGCTTTCGCGCCGGATTTTCTTGTGACACACAGTTAACGGAATTTTCTTTTGACATAACGACTGCATTAGATCAAGGTACTAGCGTTGACTGTTTGTTTTTAGATTTCAAAAAAGCATTCGATCGGGTACGGCATGATTGTATAATTCACAAGCTTCAGCACTTAAAAATTCCCGCTGACCCAATGAACTGGTTAATTAACTACTTCGTAAACCGCAGACAGATAACAGTGGTAAATGGATGTTGCTCATCAGCTGTTCCGGTCACGTCAGGAGTACCGCAGGGGTCTGTTCTGGGGCCGTTATTATTTCTTATTTTTATTAACGATATAGCGAAGAACATCCAGTCGTACCTACGATTGTACGCAGATGACTGCGTTGTTTATCGAGCGGTAAACAATCCAAATGACAGCAAAATCCTTCAAGATGACCTTAATAAAATTTCTAACTGGTGTACCACTTGGTGCATGGCCCTAAATGAATCAAAATGCAACTACGTGTGCTTTTCTAGAAAAAAAAACTGACGTTTCCCATTCTTACAGGCTAAATAATTCGACCATTTCGAACGTAACAGGGGCCAAGTACCTCGGCGTTCACTTCTCAAGAGATCTTACTTGGCATGATCACATTGCAGAGATTGCCGCGAAAGGGAATAACACACTAATGTTCTTGGCTCGAAATTTTCATCCCTGTCCTCTGGCAACCAAAAATTTATTATACACGACATACGTAAGGCCTATTCTTGAATACGCGTGCACGATATGGGACCCTTATCAGGACAACCTTAAGTACATCTTATAGCGCGTGCAAAACCGAGCGGCACGCTTTATCACTGGGAGCTATCGCAGATGTAGTAGCGTCACACAAATGAAAACACGCCTAGCGCTTACGACGTTAGCCGAACGCCGGCGCTGCTTGCGTCTCAAATTTTTTCATAAGATATTTTACAACAATACTGGCATTAATAAATCAAAATACATGCTTAACCCGCATTACACATCCCATCGCCGTGAACACCCATTAAAAGTAAGGCCAATGAAGTCAAGAACGAACTTGTTAAAGTATTCTTTTTTTCCAAAAACCATCAATGAATGGAATGCTCTGCCTCAGGATACCGTTTCTAAAACATCAAATTCAGCCTTTTTCGAAGAACTGCTTGACATGTGATCATTTCGCGTGTTTCGATGTTTTTTCTTTTTTTTTCGCGTTTCCTTGCCTACTATATGTATTTCTGAGTGTAGATGTGTTCATATGTTCATGTATGCCCATGTATGTGTGTATGTATGTACATATAGTCCATTTCTTTTTTTTCTCCTTTATGTTTTGGCATAGTTATGCTGCCTGCACTGCATTATTCGTCACCGTGTTTTTTTTTATGTACCCATAATTACAACTGTTTAACATGTGTATTACTTCCCCCCCCCACTGTAATGCTCTCCGAGCGAATGTGGGACTGTATAATAAATAAATAAATAAATAAATAAATAAATAAATAAATAAATAATGCGAATACAGGCATAAACTTCGCCAACCACCCCACGTATTCCCGTGCCTCGCTGTGTGTAAGTCAAACAGGTGGACACGCGAAACCTTTGACGGGGTGTGTAGCCGCCAAACTACGCTCAACTTCCTCCTTCCTTACTTTCTCTCCACTATTTTCCCCTTTCCCCTTCCCCGTGAAGTACGGTTGAGGTGACCTCCTAAGCGAGAGGCAGTTACGGTACTGCACTTATGATTTCGTTTTCCCGATTTCAAAGTCACTACGACGGCCTGAAGTTTTCTCATGCTACCCAGTAGAAAACGAGCGGGACGGAAAACTGGTGGGAGGCGTAGTACTTCGGCAAATATACGCCGATTGTGCCAGCAATTTGAGCACTGTCTGGCGTGAGTTATGCAAGGTTCCGGTTCCAGTCTGCAAATCCCGTTGAAATAAAGCTAAGAGCTTTATTTCCAATGCCGACGATCCTGGCGGCCGCTGTTGGTATCATATCAGCGCTGTTGCATCCACTCTCGGAACGTTGCACTCACTCTCTTGTTGCCCAACAGTGCAAAGAGTGCAAGCGAACACTTCATTCCATTCATTCCATTCATTGTGGCACCAGATAAGAGTGGTGACAAATCGTCTTGTCAGCAAGTAAACTTTAAATAACAACAAGTTATAATCTGCGTGATCATGTAATTTGCTCCTGTTTTATAAGTACCACCGTCTCTTCTTTAGTTAGTTCGGGTAGATTAAAAAAAAAAAAATCTGTCGTGACAGATCGCGTTGTTTGGCGTTTTCAGGTTTCAGCTGCATTTATGGAAGAGACAGACGTTACTTGTGCTAGATATGCTAAAGAACATATAGCTAACTAAAAATCAATAGTTACATTTAAATATTTTTTCTAGAGCACAATTTTCAATTGAAAAATCCTCAATCGTAAGTCCAGCACCACTTTCGAGATATCCAGCCTTAGAGTATACACTACAGAGTACATGTTCGCGTCAGCTAACAATTTTCTGAGAACGCGCATGCGTGCGTCAGGCAGTTCGCGTAATCTTATCTGTAACGGCAATACATTAGTTGCAGATTCTGGATGCGGATATCACAAAGGCGGCTGTATTATGGGATTTGAGCTGAGAAGACCAGACCTCACTACTGCTTGTCTTTTAATCGGCAATTGAAACGTGTGCCTTAAAGTGAATAAATAAAAAAAAGGTAATTACTACACTCCTACACAAAGTCACACCCTTTGGGGTCTACATTTGCCACACAACAACAATCGTCATCTGCCATGCTTGCGTTTCCTTTCTTGAAAACGCCGCGCCCGCTACTTTCCTGTAGGGAATGCTATGTCATGCTGATAACGCGCATGCCGTTCGCTACTGGGAAGTACCGGGCTTGCAGCATTAAAGAAAAGGAAATGTGGACAAGGCAGATTACGATTATTGTTGTGTGGCAAGATACGATCCAAAGGGTGTAATTTTGTTTTACACTTTTAAAACGGTTGCACCCTTTGGGGTGTATATTTGTCCCACAACAATAATCGTCAACTGCCTTGCTTGCGTTTCCTTTCCTGAAAACTCGGTGTTCGCTACTTTCCTGTCGAGAATGCTGCGCCACACTGATAACGCGCATGCCGTTCGTGACTGGGAAGTACCGGTCTCGCCGCGTTAAAGAAAGGAAACGCGGGCAAGACAGATGACGATTATTGTTGTGGGACAAGATACGCCCCAAAGGGTGTGAATTTTTCTAAGAGTGTAGTGTATGGGAGTATTCTTCATTACGAACCTTGACATTACGATTTGTTGCGCAAGCAACGAAGCCGAACTGCACTACATGCTCCAGGCAGGTAAGAAAACTATTCAAACTAAAAAAAAAAAAAACTGGCTCACGGTCGTATATATACGACCGTGAGCCAGTCCATTAATAGATTTCCGAACTGAAGAAATGCATCCAAATCCGTAATTAGTTGTACAAAATGAATTCCTATGGAAAGGTATTTCAGGTTCGCTGATTGGTCACGATATGCCGTGGGTTTGTGCTACGTACGACTGAATAAATTATTAAAAACAGAAGATTTGAATCAAAATGATACAATTTGCAGATCAAGCTTCGTGATGGCAAGGGACGTGAAAACCTGCACGATAGTCTCCAATACGGTTGCTTCATAAACATAATTTCAGTAATTGACTGTTTAAGCATGCTGCGACAACATGCGGTGTAGGTATGGCTGAAAAATTGGCGAGTGTACAAAGAGCATGTAGGAACACAGGACGAGCGCGTGCTATCACCTCAAATGGTTTTAATAATACTGTAGTAAACCCTGTAAGCGCTCCTCCAGTGTTGTTCAATCATATTTGTCCATTAGAGCTTTCCTGACCATGAGTCCACACTCTGTCGTCCAGCTCGCCATTAAAGCATTAAGTCCTATGGTCCTACTCACCGTCGAGTGTCGATCAAACACCTCCGTGGACCTGTGGGATCTTGCTTCGATGAGGCGCGATCGATTCCTCTTTTATGTGCTCTGATTGCTGTCCCAGAATCGTCGAAGAGAGAGGGCGGGGGGAGAGTGTCCCGGCAAAATCCCTCCGATGTAGAGGTTGGTTCAATTTCTGTAGCTTCGCCGCTGTTTTGCTAGTTCATATCGGGCGCTGTCTTCCTCTCTCACCTCCAAATCGCGCGCGCGTCGGGGCTTTCGACCCCTTCGTCCCTTTCTTTCTTATCTTATCTGCTGTACTCTTTCCCTTGGCTGCAGCGCAAGCGTGGCGTCTTCTGATCTCCCCCTCACCCAACCCGTAAGTGTGTCGTACCAGTCCTTATCTGTAAGCGACGGAAAAGGATTTGGTCTCCGTCTATTTCCCCTCGTGTAACGAACTGCTTCAAGTGAGCAGCAGTGGTTGCTTGTTTTTTTTTTTCACAGCGAAAGCTGTATATGACTAACCTTCCGTAGTTTTTTCAGCGTCTGGCAACAGAAACGGACATGGCAACTTCTAACAAACCCATACGGGTGCAGTGCGGTGGCGCAGTTGTCAAAATGCGGAACAGACTAGAACGCTCGCGTAAACAATAGCGTTACGTCAAGATTATCGCAGTATATAAGCAGGAGAGGTATCGGCGCTAAAAACAGCTGCGTTATGGATGGGGCGGCACGTATAGTTCGTGCACCCGAAGAGCAAGATGCGTACGAGGAGCGTCGGAGGGAACAGCAGCGAGAATGTAAACGGCACTGGCGCGAAACGACCACCGACGAAGAACATTCCCGCGATGCTGAACGAAAACGACATTCGCGAGCCTGGGCACCTGCGAACGAGCAACGACGCCGGACTTGCAACGCGAAAAATGACAACCATTCCGCTCTATGCAGATGGAATGGCAGCGAAAGCACTTTGGTTTTTGTTTGAGAGCTTTGTCTGTCGTCAGCTTTCGCCGCCATTCCATCTTCACAGAGTGAAATGGTCGTCATTTTTTTCCTTGTGCGTGTTTACGTTTTGCGCTCACTTCATGTACTTGACCAGTTGGCCCACCAAAGAGTTTCTTCGGAAGCTCAGCGTTGTAAAAATAAAATCAGGTAGTGTATATGGCGGGAGCGTTTATTTCATATTGAATAGATGAAAAAAAAATGGAGGGCGCTTAAGCTTCGCCTTTAAGAGTGGAACGAGAAGGCATTAAAAGATCCTTGACTGCTTGTCACGCTTCCCGGCAGCTGCAGCTTATGTAGCTGTTACGTTTTCCAGGAAACGCTGGCGGCGAACGCTATATGCGCGAAGGTGAGCTTTCTGTTTTTTTTACCCCCCTGCCCCCCCCCCCCTTCTTCATGGGGGCGCAGCTGCTGTCGCGGAGGTGGGGAGGCGGGCGCCATGTGGATGGTGTTGGAAGGAACCAAGCGGGGCTCGTATCAAACGGCATCTGGAAAATGGCTTTGGGTTTGAGTTTCCTCCTAACAGAATTATGTTTTCTCGTATTGTAATGAGGCTTAATTTCAAAAGGGATAATCAGCCCAGCAGCAGCGAGCAGCGCAAGATCCCTCGCGATCACAACACGAGTTGTCGTCGTCTGCGAGCTACCCCACCGCAAATATGAGGCGCGTCTACTTCATTACATTGACCCTGGTTGTGAAACGGAGCCATCCTGGCGGCTCGGGAAGGTGGGCGGGGCCTTATGACTGTCACGTTGTGTCTTCTGACGACCCTGATCCTCACTGGTCAGCGAACGAGCCAGCTGGCGGCAATCTTGAGCGTATCGGGCAACTTCTGAAATCGTAGAGCACCCAGATGCTTCAGGTTGGGAGGGCAGGATAGTATCCAGTGGACACGAAGGCTCACGTCCATAAAAGAGAAAAAAAATGAAAAACCGATGGTTGCTTGCTTCATGGTGTTATATGCGAACGTAACGAACGGGAGTAGGCGACGTCCCAGTTTGTTGGGGTGTGAGGAGACGTACATCCTCAACATGTCGCCGAGTGTTTGGTTTCGCCGCTTCGTGAGGTCGTTCGTTTGCGGGTGATGGGCGGTCGAATTCCGGTGAGTGATGTTGCATTCGTGCGGGAGGAATTTTATTGCTTCTGACAAGAAGACACGGCCCCTATCGCTGAGTTATTCTCGAGGAGCACCGTGGCTAAGGACGAAGTTACGAAGAAGGAACATCGCAGCGTAGCGCGCTGTCGCTGCGGGAAAGGCCTTGGTCTCGGCGTAGCGCGTCAGGTAATAGTCCAGTGGTTTCTACATCCGGTGCATGGATGCGCACCATAGAGATCGATGCCGACGCGGTCGAGTGAGCGACTGTAGTGCGACGGGTACGCAACCCGCCGTGGTTGTTTAGTGGCAATGGTGTTGGCCTGCTAAGTACGCGGTCGGGGGATCGAATCCCGGTAACGACAGCCGCATTTCTATGGAGGCGAAATGCGAATACACCTGTGAATTAGATTTAGGTAGGCGTGAAAGAGGCGCGGCTGGTCCAAATTTCCGGCGTCCCCCGCTACGGCGTCCCTCATAATCAGATCATGGTTTTGGCACGTAAAGCCCCATAATTCCTTTTTTAGTGCGCCAAGAAAGCGCTGTGGAGGGGTCTTGTTTTGTTTAAAGGCGGTGCGAAATCGAATGTGGTGCTGGACAAACCGGTGCATTCCACGCCAGTAATATCGTTGACGCATCCTTGTGAAGGTTTTTAGGAAGCCGCAGTGGGCGTTTTCAGGGTCGGCATGGAAGTACGTGCACATATCACAGTTCATGTGACTAGGGATAGCTAGAAGCTAATTCCGACCGTCGGGAATATAGTTGCGGCGGTAGAGCGTGTTGTCTTGCACCGCAATGTGGGCTGTTTGACGCCGTAGCGTCTGCGTGGAAGGAACGAGCGATGGAGCGACAAGTTAGTCGGGCAGCACAGCAAGCTTTGCTGAGAGGGCATATCAATGGCAGTCAGTAGGGACAGGTCTGAGGTCCTAGAGGGGACGGAGAGAGAGAGCACATCAGGTGTCGTCGGCGAGTGGGATAGCGAGTCAACGTCAGAATGCTTTCGACCGGAGAGGTACACGACATGAATGTCATATTCCTGCAGGCGAAGCGCCCAATGGCCGAGGCGACCCGACGTCTCGGTCAAGGAGGAGAGCCAAGAAGGGCGTGATGGTCAGTGATGATGCTGAAAGGACGACAGTATAGGTAAGGCGGAAACTAGCCCAATGCCCAAATGGTGGATAAGCATTCCTTCTCCGTGATGGAGTAATTTAACGCAGCTTTAATAAGGGTAAGGCTTGCATAAGCCCCGACATATTCTTCATTCGTGGCTTTCCGTTGGGCCATGACCGCATCAAGGCCGGCACCATTGGCGTCGGTGGGGACCTCTGTAGGCGCACTTGGGTCGTAATGGTGAAGGATCGATGGTAAAGTCAACAACTATCGTAAATTTTCGAAGGCTTTATCGCATGCTGATGACCACTCGGAAGTGCGTTTACTATTGCGTAAGCAGGTTCGTCAAGGGTGCGAGATAAAGGTGAAGTTCTGGACGAAGTGACGAAAATTAGAACATGCTCTGGCAGCGAAACGGCGCTTCTTCAGGTTCAGCTATAGACCGGCAAAGTGACACAGGTTAGGACGTCATGCAGGTAGACGAGATGCTTCGGAAAATTCTTTGAGGAAACAACTATGTCGTCCAGGTAATGTAAACAAGTCTTCCACTTCTGGGTGCGAAGGATCGTATCAATCATGCGCTCCAACGTCGCGAACGCACTGCAGAACGCGAACGGCATAATGTTTAACTCGTACAGGCCATTGGGAGGGACGAAAGCTGTTTTTGGTCGGTTAGCCTCTGCCATAGGAACCTACCACTAGCAAGAACGCATATCCAAAAATTAGAGATATCCTTCACTGTGCAGAAAATGAAGAGCACTGTCGATCCGAGGCAGTGGGTAAACGTCTTTTCCTGAAATCCTGTTTACGCAGCGGTAATCGATAGAAAATCGAACGGAGCCATCTTTTTGGCCAAGTAAAACAACAGGTGACGACTAAGAATTTTGAGAAGCTTGAAGGACGCCGCGCTGAAGCATGTCGTCCGCTTGTTCTCGGCACTCGTCTGTGGAAACGTGATACGCACGCTGTCGCAAGGGGGCATGCGAACTGGTGTCAATGATTTGAGAGACACTTGCCGTGCGACTCAAGCATGGTTGCTTGCTGTAGAACGAAGAAACGAATTCGTTAAGGAGGGTAAGAAGTTGGGTGCGATTAGATGGCGCATGGTCTGCGGCGATGGCACAGTCGAAAACGGCTGAAGGCGGTGTTGATGAGACAGAAGTTATGGCATCAACATGTAAACGGGCGCGCCATTGTAAATGTCAAGATCTTCAATACACGTGACAGCGCGCAAAAATCCTAAGGTATCACGACTCATTAAGGTCACTCGATACCGGTGTGGATTACAAATGGGCATCAGAGTGGATTAAGACCTAAAAGTGAGGACGGTGAACGGGAGAAATAAGTCCTTGCGGTGAGCAAGCGTGTCAGATGGCGGGAACGCCACTATGGAGACTGGCACGCAGCACACGACAGGGTCACAAGCAGAGACTTCTGAGGAGGTAAATCAGTATCGCCAACAGCGAAGAATTTACGTACACTGAGGTCGGCGCCTACCGATGGTGATGAGTCACAGAACAGCGAAAGGGCCACTTGCGTGTGAGTACAATCGATGATTGAACTATGACCACTATGACGTGGCAGGAAGTCCCACCCGAGGATGCAATCATGAGAACAGGAGGGCAGCAAAAACTACTCCGTGTACGAAACGTCTTGGATGACTACATGGGCGGACCATACAGCTGTTGGATGAATGCGATGTGCGCTATCAGGGCAGAGTGCCATGTCAACAATCTTTTTTATATTACGACAAGGATTTTCATGGATGACGGAAACGCCGGCCCCGGTGTCATCAAGCGCTTGTGCGTCTGCTCCCTCAACGTGGGCTCTAGAAGGACTTGTTGTTGGGCTATAGTTGGTGCTTGCTTACCGACATAACGTAGCGCGAGCGCAGAGATACAAAAAAGAGACACAGAACACGTCGCAGGCGCCACTAACAGCTTTATTCGAAAGAGAGCGAAAAGAGCATACGTACTGTTTCCAACACGCAGGCGCACCTGCCACTATCAAGGCCATTTATCAGGGCTTGCAAGATGATTTGATAGATCTAAA
Source organism: Dermacentor albipictus (assembly GCF_038994185.2). Classification (NCBI taxonomy): domain Eukaryota; kingdom Metazoa; phylum Arthropoda; class Arachnida; order Ixodida; family Ixodidae; genus Dermacentor; species Dermacentor albipictus. The sequence continues at coordinate 57,654,467 of NC_091827.1, read as the reverse complement.
GAAAGTAAGCGTCTGCATTGTACAACACAATGGAAGTCTGGCTTACACAAGCACTACTTTTTTCTTTTGTGTAAAACGCTTATAATAACTGACGTGCCGTTTCATCTTTACTTCTACCCAGGATCTTGTGCTTCGTACGAGACCCAGACTGCCTAGCCGCAAGAAAGCTAAAGGAATAGTATTATTCACCAAACGACAGGGGCTGTTTGGACAGGAATCTTTCTTCAGTTACTGGGTCACCTTAGGACGCCTCAAGAGAAGGACGTTTGTGTGTCTAGGCTAGAAGAGTTAGGTGGTGCTTGCATCCCTGAAGATATTGCAAAAAATACTTTGGAAAGGCCCGAAGTTCGGAGTGGAGCCTCAGATTCTAGCGCATGAACTGGCAGCGGTGACCAGGAAAGTGGCTGGAAAAGCGGACTCGGAAGAACGTGAAAGGTGCCTTTTTGAAGGTATGGACTGCCTCTAAAAATGCACAACAAAAGACAAAGTTAGTGAATTGTGTGCGAAGTGCTTACCAGCTTACTTTAGGCGTAATGACCTGTCTTTTACAGGCCGACAAGGAAGGCAATTTTGTCGTAAGGCCGATAGGCACCTTTAGTGTAGAAGTGTGAAAGGCCATTGACAAGAACTTTGCTCCCATAAAATTTAGTTAGCCGAAAGCTAAGAAGTTGTTTTTGAGACTTTGTGAAGATGATGACCTGCAGCAACTCGGTAGGAGCGCTGATTAGAGCGCGTATGGTTCCTTGAGCGTGTTCTTTAGTGCAAAAACTCACAAGCTAGCCATTCCTTTGAGATAGACTGTAAGTGAGCACGGCACATTGAAAATTCAAGTTAGTAGGCTTTTTTTTAATTAAAGAGCCTAAAACAACTTCACATTCATGATCTTTTTCTCGTAGTAAACTCTATTGACAGCTAATTGTTCCAGCAAAACCAGAACATAGGTTACGCATTCTCTGTTGATATAGAGACTTGTTCTATACTGTGCCTTACAACGCGTTGTTTACTTGTGTTCGGAAGTGTATTGAAGTCAACGGGCATGTTTCGTTTCAAAATGTCATCGATATGTGTATGGGCAACCTTTTAGTTTTACTTGAGACCTACCTCAAGAGTGCTTTTATCTCGTTTGACAACCAGTTGTTCTTACAAAAGAAGGGCATATGCATAGGATCGTTCGTAGCACCTTTACTGTGTGACATATTGTTGTCGGAAATATGCAAACCTCTTGACGAGAGTCTTCACGGTTCGCATGTTTAAAATTTTAGAGACGTTGACGATTTCTTTAGTTGTGATGCACCATGGAAGCACTTTTAGCTCTTTCCATGCTAAAGCTATATTAGATGATTTCAAACTTCACGGGGAAGGCTTGTCATTCACCTTTTAGCTCCCCTACACAGTACCTTCCAGTTCTCGGAGTTAAGCCTCACGTTCTGAAAGGATCATGTTTGCTGGTGCTATTCACTGCGGGCAAAAAAGGAACTTCTGCCTTACGACTCCGTGCATTATAAGCTTGTAAAAAGAGCTATTGCTTCACTCTGCCTGGGGTCAACACACGAGAGGCGCTACGGACTCATGTAGGACTATTTTGACAAGCAGTTCATTAGGCTTTCAAAAGCCGGCTGCCCTCGTTCGGTCCTGACATCAGTGGCCGAATCCCTGCAACAGAAGCTAAAAGCGGGCACACCAGCGAATGAGGCAAGAGCAGGTAAGCGGAGTGGCTTAAGGCCGGAAGTTGACTGTATGTGCGTAAGATGAGCCACAATTAAAAAAAAAGAAGTGGCGAGCAGGTACGGAGTGCTTGTCGTGTCCTCCGCTCCGAACACACGCTGGCTCAACTGTGTCCCCGCATAATAGACTGGACACAGTTGGGTCATTATGACCATTAATGGACAAGATAGGCGGTCAAGAAAACTTGTCAAACCCCACTTGCGTTGCGCCACTTGGGCGGCTTATGCCTTGCCTTGTGGAAAGTCCTATGTAGGACAAGGGGCCACTGCGGCAATGACTAAATGAGGGAGCATGCTAATATCTTGAAGAAGGACTTCACTGCGCATATTTCAGCGCACTGTAAATCCTGCCCTTGTAAGCCGGGATTTTATGATGTGAAGATCTGGACAAAAGTAAAGATAAAACGGCACGTGATCTACTGGGACCATTTTATATAAAAAAGAAGTAGCGCTTTTGTAAGCCAGACTTCCGTTGCGTTGTACAACGCGGAGCTTACGTTCTTTAGATCCTACAAATAATGTTGCTAGCCTTGATAATCGGTCTCGGTAATGGCAGGTGCGCCTGCGTGTTGGGACCAATATATATACTCTTCACGCTGTCTTTTGAATAAAGTTGTTAGTATAGTGCCTGTGACATGTTCTGTGTCTCTTCTTTGTAACCGTGCTTTCGCGCTATGTTATCTCGGTACTCAACAGTGACGTCAGTGACATTCTGCGGTGAAAGCTGAGGTTTTAAAAAAGTTCGATGAGCTTGCAGTTCTTGCCTCCGGAACTGCGCTAATCAGTTTCCCTCGGCAGCAGGTGGTTGACGACGCATAGGTGACAGCGACCGTCTACGTGGAGAGGGAGAACGGCGTCTGTCAGAACGGCGGTCGAGATCCAAGGATCTCGGCGGCGAGTCAGTGGCATCTCGGGAACGAATCTCGGTGGCATGTTGCGCTGCATAGCGGAACTGGTCGAAGCGGCCATGGTTCGAGGACATGTTAGGACGACAGCAGGGCACAACGTGACCAGCGATTGCTCAGGTGAAGCAGATAGGCCTGTTGTCTGGCGTGCATAGGCCTGTTGTCTGGCCTGCGCCACATGTCGGCTCGACAAAGAAGCTGGGATGACTGCCGTGGAACGGGAGCAAAGGGAACCCGGTGCGTTGGTGGTGGGATGTAATAGGACGATCGCGGCAGCGTAGTTGAGAGCTGGATGTGTCACCCGGGCCGGGTAGTTGGCATAATAGACCGGTGCCGTTGGTGATGTGTCTATAGGCGGGTAGTCGACAGATGAGAGCGGTGCCGTCACAGAAGTTAGTGGGCGAATGGGAGGAAGTGCGTCAGATATCTGGGCACGGGTGGCGTGTTGCGCGGCCGGAGTCAGCGTTGGGGCAGGCCCCTGGCTATGAGGGAGCCGCGATAGCTGGCGGGCCACTTCCTCTCGAATGAAATACTTCAGCTGAAGTACGAGAGCAGGAGGGTCGGCATGGCCAGCGGGGACTGCAATAGACAAGACGGAGTCAACTTGTGGGGTGTTTTGGCGGGCGATGTTACGTTGGCGGTGCAATTCGTCGAAACTATGACACAGGTTGAAGAGAACGGCGACACTGGTTGGACTCTTGGCAAGCAGCATTTGAAACGTGTCATCCTCAATTCCCTTAAGAATACGGCTGATTTTCTCACCCATCGTCATGGTTGGATTACCACGGCTGCAGAGATGCAATACGCCCTGAATAAAACTTGGAAAAGTCTCGCCTGGCTGCCATGCTCGCTGACGTAGGCGCTGTTCGGCGCGTAGCTTGCGGACAGCGGGGCGGCCGAACACTTCAGTTAAATATGTCCTGAATGCGCACCAACTGGAGATGTCAGATTGGTGATTCTTGAACTACAGGTTCACAACGTCGGCAAGGTAAAATATAACGTTAAGTTTTACCTGGTCGCCCCACTTATTGTGAGTGCTTACTCGTTCATAGGAGGACAGCCAGTCTTCGGCGTCATGTTCACTTGTCCCGCTGAAGATGTGGCCGGGTCGCGCTGACGGAGAACGCCGGCGCAAGTGACAGGCACATCCATGGTGTCAGTCGCTGCGTTGGTGGCGGCACTCATGCTGTTGGTGGGCAACGTAGGAATGCGGAGCTCCAGGGGGACTTGACAGATTCCGGCAACCTCCGCCAAATGTAACGAGGTTTCATTGCCAAAGAGGTAATCAGTCTACAGCAGCACCAGCGAACAGCACGGGCTCTCTCGCGCTCGCAGCACGGGTCGTCGTCGTCATCGTCTTCGAGCCATTGCCAAAAATACGAGGCGCGTCTGCTTCATTACAGTATATTCAAATTACAATGTAACGCTATCAGGTGTGTAGGTCGTGTGTGAGTTGCACTTTAGGAATTTTCTGAGGCATTTTACACTGAGAAATTCACTTAGTTCGGTGACGCCAATGCGTCACGCTGAGGGCCTGCGTGGATGTGTGGTTCGGGATGATTTTTCTCATACGGACATCGCCGTGGATGCCGGTGCCGTCGCCGGATTTTTGGCGACGCAGGCCTTTAATCCTATCGCGCAAACGAAAATCGCTTGTGACAGACGCCATCTTTCTACTACTGGAGCTGGGTAAACCGAAGAGGTGGACATTATTTTCACGCAACGTTGAAATGCGTGACGACTAATTTATTACAAAATCCCTAATTTGCGCGTAACTAAGTAATATGGGGCACGTGTTGCATTTTCAGACGTGTAGCCTGTGAGTTTTCAAGGCTTATTTGTTTGGAACGAATTCTGAGGACATAGCATCGAGATATTTGCTCCTAATTAGGGCACGGAAATACATTCCAGTTCCAGTTATCGCTGTGCTTCGATGGATAGAAAAGGCCTTTTGTTAACAGAGCAGGCGGAACAACAGTGAATTTTTATCACAATTTTGCCGGCGCCTAATTCAAAACTGGTGCTAGTTCCAATGTTCTCTAGAAGTGGATCTGCCGCGACAACTGACTGGCTTTATTTCAGACATTACAATACGTGCGCTGAGGTTATTGTTTAAGAAATTGATTAGGAAAACTTTTTCTATTTGTAGATTACGCTTTCTGCTCTCTTGAGCAATTATTGCTCACCTCTTCGAGTAATCCGGGGCAATTAGAATATTTGTGCTACAGCAGGAATCTTAGCGAAGTCCGCTGAAAGCAAATTACGTCACCTCTAGAACACACAGCTCGTAGATTGTCCCCATATTTCTAGCAGAATGCTTTGCCTTTTTTCACTTACGATTGGCCTTGCAGTCACTGAAATCACCACTCACAGAGGAGCAGCTCGACAGTGATATCAGACGCCTGCGCACTCAAGCCTGCGAGTTTCGTCATGGTGTCGCGTAGCGGTACTTACATTTCCATGGTAATATATATAGTAAGGTGATAAGTGGGATAAGTACGTCTGCGGCCGACCACCTGCGCTTGGCTGGGCTTGCGGTACGCAGTGTTTGAGGTAGGGCCCGAGCTTGGGAACATAGCAGACCTCTGCCGACCGTAGGAATTGTCAAAGCCCGATGAAACATGAGAATTGAATAACAACCAATCGCACCGAGTTGAACTTATTCCAATAATTCTGAAAAGAATTTAGCGAGAGTTTTCTTTTCGACAAGGTCACTTGTATTAGTGTAAATGCATGACTTGGGAAATGAACTGAACCAGTTGTAATGAGATTTAGCTGTGAGCACAGTGTCGGAAAGCAAACTAGTGGCATTGTGCGCTGGTCGAACTCTCGACACCTGGAACTAGCGCTGTTAGCACTTGCGTCTAAATTTATTGCGAGCAAATAAGCTGACAACTCACGCATTGAATGAGAAAACAGCATCTTCTGCTTGCACCACTAAACTAAGGCATGCTATGGAGACTATATGTCACGTCGTAGCATAACATATGTCACGATCAACTTCAGACATTCCGAGGTAGTCGCCATTCCTGCTACCGTGCCTGCATATGAAAGTACTTTTGCGAGAATATTCCTGCGGCCTAAATCATTATTAGGACTGATGCTGAGGTAGAAAACCACGAACGAACAAATTCATATGAAACTGAAGCGCACATGACTATAACTTATTAAGGCCCCTGCCTAAACAAAGTATACACCGCGAATTGAAACGTCAGAAAGATATTTCAAATAAATAAAAAGAAGGCAATGGTCTATTAGCGGGGAAGAAAGAAGGCATCCCGAGTGAAGTGTTTGGGACAAACCAGCATAGTGTTAGTCACCTTTTCCCTATGCGGAGGTTTTATTATCCAAGTCGCTCTCCCATAAGCGCCATCTGCATCTTACGGGAAAAGATTAAATTGTACATCGCTGTCTTTTCAACGCGTTGACCCGCGGAATGATACATAATAAAAGCTTTTCGACATTCGTCCTTTTCTCATTTTCGGGCTCTTGTGCGGCGGCATCACAACGATTTGTAAACTACGAGGCATTCAGCGCATGCCGCGATAAGAGACCCTCTGTCGCTTCATGTCTGAACCTGGATCGGCTGTTTGTCGGCGCGGCCGCTAGGCGGCGAGCGCTTACTTGTAGTCGGAAATATCTTTAGTGTGTGCGCGTGCGCGCGCGTGGTTGTTCGTGTATGTGTTTGAACATGTAATCTTTGAGGTGAACTATTGCTCTAGGCCACCAATCAATCCGTATCGTCACCGCTCAGAACCCTACTTCTCTAGTTTTCTCTTTATTCCGGCGCAGGGTAGTAGCAGGTTAGAGAAGACAACTTCAGGCCCAGCTCGCCGCCATTTTATAAACATATTTCTCTCTGTACTCATGGGGTCAAGAGGTATACAATCAATCAATCAATCAATCAATCAATCAATCAATCAATCAATCAATCAATCAATCAATCAATCAATCAATCAATCAATCAATCAATCAATCAATCAATCAATCAATCAATCAATCAATCAAGTAAGCACTCAGGCTCAACCAATAAGAAGATTTTGGTGGTTAACAATACAAACTTACGAGAGAAATAGGTGGCCAGAGAAAAAAGCTGCACCTACGCAGCATGCCTAAGCTTTAGCCACCCCCAAGTAGCAATAACACAATGGCTTGTTTTACAGTTGAGGTTCTGAATGCCTTAGTAGCTACAGAAGAAAAGGGTAGAATCTGTATGGCAACGTACAATTCTGCATAGACTATAGTTAAAATACAAACAGATGACTCAGGATGGCTGTCGACGGTAATGCGCTTGGCTTTTCGAATCGATATGGCCACCCAACGTATTACCACCGTCGAAACGAGTTATGCACGAGCCGTGTACTGCAGCGGGACTCCTCTTTCGCGCTTTTCTAATAACACTCGGTGACATCTAGCGGCGCCACCGCGAAGCTTGCGTGTGGCCTCCGAAATGCAAGGCGTGCCGGTGCGTGCGAACGCTCAGGAACCTGCCATGCGGCAGCCGGGCGCCTTTCTCGCGCTTCTTTCTGGACACGCTGCGTCGTCTAGTTGCGCGGCCGAGAAGTCCGCGCTTGGCCTCCGAGATGAGGAGCACACTCTTAGAAAAATTTACACCCTTTGGGGCGTATCTTGTCCCACAACAATAATCGTCATCTGTCTGGCCCGCGTTTCCTTTCTTTAACGCTGCGAGCCTGGTACTTCCCAGTCACGAGTGGCATGCGCGTTATCAGTGTGACGCAGCACTCTCGACAGGAAAGTAGCGAGCGCCGAGTTTTCAAGAAAGGAAACGCAAGCAAGACAGATGACGATTATTGTTGTGGGACAAATATACACCCCAAAGGGTGCAACCGTTTTAAGAGTGCATGACACGCCGGTGTCGTGCTCGGAACCTTGGGAATTGTTCCCTCGTTTGCCGCACACCCAGTGGGGCATACTCAGTGACCCCAGCTGGTGAGAGGTTCATTGAAGAGTGGCCCGTACCCAGTGCGTTCATGGCGTTGCTCGCTAAAGCGCTGTCGTGAAAGACGTTCATTGGAAAGTGACCCAACTAAGCGCATTTGTGGCGAAGCCTGCTAATCCGTCGGGTTGCTGTCCTCGAGAATCCCTTGTGGCATGGGCTCTATTCTGCCCGGCATCGGATCAAGTTAAAACACATCTTTCTTTTCATTGTAGAGCGACACATTTCGAGTGGCACATACCGAGCTATCCATGTTGGCGTCAAAACCTTCATTGAAGAGCGGCATACGCCCTGCTGGCACATACTCAGAGACCGGCGTCGGCATCAAATAGTTTTATTGAAGAGTGATACATACCCAGTCCAGCATCCACAGTGACCCGTGTAGACGTGGAAGAGCTTCGTTGAAGAGCAGCACATATGCACACATTGTCACATACTCAGGGACCCAAGTTTTTTCGATGATTGGTTTCTAACAGTGTTCGCCTAGCATAGCGGCCCGATGCGCTGCCCACTCTACCATGGAATACCCAGTGAACCAAGTAGGTGAAAAAACGGTTAGATACGTAGACAGATGCATAGACAGTTAGTCCCCGAAAAGTGAGTGATGTACCTTAAGAATTCGAACGGCATTAATAAGCTTTTGTATAATGTCACAACTTCAGCGTCTTTCCTGTTGAACTTAATCGTTTCGGTTGCCAGTGTGTGCGCAAGTCTGTTAATGCGGCGAAGATTCTTTGCGAACTTCACCCGCAGTGGCTTTGCCATTGCGCTGCTAAGCTCGAGGGCTCAGTGTCAAGTCCCGGCAGTGGTGACTGCATTTCTATTGGGACGAATTGCAATAACGCTTATGTACCTTACATTGGGTGCACGTTAAAGCACCCCGGGTGGTCAAGATTAAACAAGAGTCCCCCACAATTAACGGCGTGCCTCAGAATCACATCCGGGTTTTTGGCACGTAGAACCCGATAATTTATTTTAAATTCCTTTGAGAACTTCACCCAGTTTCCGGTATGTTCGTACTTGACCCCTTTCATGGGAACTTGGGTTATTTTGTACGTGGCACTTTGCATGTGCCGCTCTTCAGCGAAAAAAAAGGACCCTTTATTGTTGCTCTGACTCTGAGCGGAATCAAACTTGCCTGACAGGACCCTGAAGCTGGATGGCGCTGCAAGTCATTCACGTCATTCACATACATCATAGCCATTCTGAGATGGGTATTGGTGGGATTCTTGCCGCCCTAATGGTTGCGCGAAAAAATAAAGAGAAAGTGTGGCAGTTGATACCCGTAAGAAAAATAAATTAGTTTTTTTTTACGACTAGCCTAGAAAATTGTTCCACTCTGGCTAATATATTGTTGCACACATCTCCCCCGGTGCTTGGTGTGGCATTCCTGGCCATGAGCCGAGCTGACATCTCCAGCTTATCGTTAAAGCCAGGATGTCTATCGCTTTACCCTATTGACTTGACGTTTTGCTTAGGTAATGTCTGTATGCTCTCGACAAACAAATAACGTTGAACGGTAGCGTTAGGTCACAGGCTCCTATCTAAGTGCATATAAACGAAGAAATCTGCAACACCCAATTTGATAAGGTTTGTTGCATAGGAAAAAATTAAAATCTACTAAAGGCAGGGAGGAAACAATTGGTTATGGCCTCCAAGTTAATCCAAATTGCAAATTAAATGAATATGATATGTCAAGTTATAAACTTTAACTCAACAATGAAGAAAATATTACAATTTTGTAAACCGTACCTAAGACAAAATTGACTTACCATACACCGTTCCTTAACTATAGCACCAATTTCTAAGTAGGACTTTTGCAAAATTCTAGTGGACATTGTAACAATTTTATAAGCTGCGAACACATACATCAAATTTCTCTTCTTGAGATATTTTAACCGATGCAGTTTGCAGGACTGTGATGTATATTTTTTTCCTATAGCAGCTATACGGATACTCAAGATGAACTTTCGCCGTCATCGCCGTTATTGCCGTGAGCTTCCTCATATATTTAGGCATACGCGTGCCATATGTTTGTGCATGCCGTATATGCAAGGCAGATGCCGTACTATTCAAACGCACAGACGTAACTGAACTGAAAGAATTTCTCAAAGTAACATGCGCCTGCGAATTCGTAAAGTACGACTTACACACTACCTACAGACACGATAGCATCGGACTGTAATTTGAATATACGGGAAAAAAGAATTCTGTTACGGCGGAAACTCAAACACAAACCTCTTTTCCAGCTGCCGTTGGATGTTTGACGCAGCTGTGAACTACCTCTGCGAACGACCCACGCAAGAGGCCGCGTTTCTCCCGGAAGGCTCGCCTTCGTACATAGCGTTCGCCGCCAGCGTTTCCCGGTAAGTACGGTTGCACAAAGATTAAATTATGGGGTTTTAGGTGCTGAAACCCCGATATGCTTATGAGACACGCCGTAGTGGGGTGCTCCGGATTAATTTTCATCACCTCAGGTTCTTTAACGTACACTTAAATTTATGTACACGAATGTTTTTGCATTTCACTCCGATCGAAATGCGACAGCCGTTGCCGGGATTTGATCCCGCGACTTCGTGCTTAGCAGTGCAACACCAAAGCCACTAAGCAACCACGGTAGGTGGCGCTTACGTAAGCTGCAGTTGCCTAGAAACGTGAGGAGCAGTCAGGGATCTTTGAATGCTTTCGCGTTCCACTCTTAAAGGCGAAGCTTAAGCGTCCTCCAGTTTTCGTGTATGTGGCGGGAGCGATATGGACGCGGACTTGCTGAAGCCAGTGGTTCTTCGCATCGTACCTAATTCTCTAATACAAAAACATCAGTCCGGGCTGGTTCCGCGGGTCCGCTTCGCCCGAATAAAATTCCATTATTCTGGCATCAAACTAGGAGGGACTTATAGCCAGACAACCACTCGAGAACGCGACATGATTGCCAGACCAACGTCATTCGATCGATGGTCCGGCAAGCGTCTACCATCTTCACGATCAAACAGTACGTACGGCGATCTTTGTTCCACGTTGAGAAGTTGCTGCCACTCTAAAATAAAAAGAATACTCAAGAAACCAAAAATATAATTATTCGTTGGTGAACCAGAACACGGAGTGAGTTCCTAAAAGCGTTGCTAGTTTTAAATTTTAGCGCGGAGCGCATGGGTCACCGGCGTGGCAAAGAAAGAGTAAGTCACGGTGTTTCCGTGCGGAGGTACGCATCAAAACCAGGTAAAAACTATCCAGGAGCAGAACCCTGAGTATGGAGCAACTGTATTCATATAGGGTGAGTCTTTCTTTAACTAAACCACGGAGTTATAACTGTCCTGCAAAATTGAGGCTGCGGTAAAGGATAAACTTGAACACCAACTCACCAGAGCCCCCGTAAAACATGGAGGCGTCCATCTTGTATATTCTTTTCCCTCATTAGCGCTTCGACGTTTCATGCCAGGTGGCACTCATTACATTTATATGCGTCTCGAATATTAGTCGCACTAGTGTGAAGCGTGACTTCTTCGCTTTTTCATGAAAGAGGCAACGAGGAAGCTCTCGACTCTATATGGAGACATCGAGACTGAAAGGGCTAAAACAGCAACTGAAACCGAAGTTGACATGGTTAATAATGGCCGCATATATGTTTAGACAAACAGGTGACGAACTGAGGTTGATTTTAGAAAACAGCGAAATCTGCATCTCACAAGCGCTGAAACACGCATAAGTGAAGCTCCAGCACCGCTTCTGGAAACCCCAGAAACCCACTGCTCACGAGCGCTCTCCGCAAGCGGACCTCATCGCTTACGAATCTAAAGGCAAGGCTGTGCATTGCGTAGATAGCAAGTCTTCTGTGTCCTATCCTCTCATGAGGTGAACTAGTTAAAGCGGTGCAATAACATACACCTACTCAAGGTACGAAGAAAAGCATTGAGATTCTGGTTCCCTTCTTTGCACACAAATAAAAAAAAGAAACAATATGTGAAGCCTCACTATTTTTGTCACTCTCAACAAGCAAATATACCCAACACCATCACGATAGTGCCTTAGCACCTTATATTGCGCGAACTGACACACATTATGACAATATATAATGGTGCAGTTTCGCTTAAAGCTTTACATGAACAGACAAATTATTCTAATATAATGCAGGTGCAAGTCTGCGTTTCGTACGATGACCGTAAGCGTGATCCTCCGGCGACCTCAGCAGCGCGACTCCACAGCCACTAAGTTAGAGCGGCGGGTAAGGCTGAACTTTGTTGCTCAACGTACAAGCTGACGCTGCGTCCCACTTTCGCATAACCCCTGCATTGGCGTGTATACCGGTTAAAAAAAAATGGCACTGTGACACTACTCCAAGAAAGAGGAGACTTGACACTCATGTGCCCCCATCGCTATCTGCTCAATTTGCAACACATTTCCTTTGAGCGCTGCCGCTGAACCATGCTGCTTCAGCGTTCACCACAGGTTATCGAGGTGAAGGCAAGTACTCGAGACTGGCCCTCAGCTCGGTCTGCGCCTTCAAGTGCCTGCGGTCGGCACCTCCACGGGCCGCTTGTCCCCTCCTTTCATATTTTATCCACGATGCGTAGTAAGAGGCAATTTACAGAATGCCAAGACACGGACTTAGCAGCGCCCGAGTCAATGATTGCGTTTAAGCAGCGCCAGTGCAACGTACCCATTCACTTGACCTAGAAACAACACTTACACAATCCAACGAATGTCCACGTAAGCAATGCTGAAGGCTGTTCTTCGTTTGAACGCCGCTATTCTGAGTGACTGTTGTCGCTTAAGTTCCCCTGAGAGCGAGCACAAAATTCTCCAGTCTGTCATATGCTTGTGTCAAGAACAACTCCTTCCAAGATGCACATTTCAACAACGGTGTGTGCAGGAAGGATTGTGACGACAGTGGATTTTTGTGCGTGCACTTCTGAGTGAACCGAGGCATACGGCTTGTGTATGAGGAACGAAGGTGCTCGGAGGCGAGCGTCGGGGGTACTTGCACCGCACTGTGTTAAATCTCGGAAGCTGTGGAGTTGGTTGATACACATCTGTCTACACTCTCCGCTTGATGCGTGACACATCTGCCCATTTTGCAATGCTTTTGATGTTTATTTCAGTCACAAAATTGGTTTCATCCTTTTCGTGCTGCATTACATACGGCCTTGGAAAGCCATTTTGTGCTCTACGAAATTAATATTACAGTGCACCTCTTGCGTCTTTATTTGTTCCTTTCTCATAGGCAATTCAGTGCAGTGATGGAGCATCATAGCTGTGCATTTATTAGTGTGCACGAGAGTGTCGAGCGGTATTCGGCAGTGAAGCACGTTTGCCTAATCGGAATTCATCTCGAACCGAAACTTGCTTCGCCATTTCGAGCGGTACGATTGAAAAGTTACGAACCGGTTCGGCCAGCGTCTCAGAATGGTTCGCAACAACAACAAAAACAACAACAACAACAACAACAACAACAACAACAACAACAACAACAACAACAACTACTCCTACTACTACTACAACAATAACAAAATTAAGTTATGGGGTTTTACGTGCCAAAACCACTTTCTGGTTATGAGGCACGCCGTAGTAGGACACTCCGGAAATTTTGACCACCTGGGTTCCTTTAACGTGCACCTAAATCTAAGTACACGGGTGTTTTCGCATTTCGCCCCCATCGAAATGCGGCCGCCGTGGCCGGGATTCGATCCCGCGACCTCGTGCTCAGCTGCCTAACACCATAGCCACTGAGCAACCATGGCGGGTAACAACAACAACAACAACAAGAACAAGAAGAAGAAGAACAACAACAACAAGAACAAGAAGAAGAAGAAGAGGAAGAAGAAGAAGAAGAACGACGACGACGATAACGACAACGCTCCGTGGTTTTTCCAGTATCCTGTTCGACATGGTTCGAAGCAAAACGAACCATTTGCTCCGAATCGGCATGCCTGGTGATTCTGAACGTTTTGCAGGAAATGGCTTCTTAGAGCGATGGCTGTTATGGGCTCCCTCCACTGGTCGTTTTGATGAGCGCCTGCATTGTCGCTGGAGTCCCAAAATTGTCTGCGAGCAAATAGCAAAGAACAAAAATGATCATTGTGCCGTGAGGATTGAAACTTACAACCAACAGAGTGGCAGGCCAGAGTTCTACGTCTGAACAACTTTACCTATCATATATGGTGCTTATTGGAACGAGTGTGACATCGTATGATTACGCATACAAAATGCAGTTTATCCCACTTGTACGCCTGTAGAATGACCCAAAAAAGCACAATTTGTATAAGAAGCAAGAGATTAAAAAAAAAAGGGAATATTCGCACCTTAAAGAGGGCCATAGAGGCAACTGGACAATCAAGGATACCAGTCGGGTTGAAAGACTGTGTGGTCATTATGTCCTTTCAGTTATCGATGATTCCCCTAAACTGCACGGATGAAGAAACGGTTGGCTCAGCTCTGCCTCCCAAAAGGTACAGTCCAATCAGGAAAAAAAAAAGACTATATCACAGGGCACGTCATCCTCATCGGTCACAACGAAATATCGACGCTACAGCAGTGGAGAACGCTAATTATGAAGCGCACGATGGCGCCAGCACGCGCACGCGCCATGATTAGCAAGCACCCGCTCAACGTATGCGTACTGGATAGCGCTGACGTTAGCGCCTTCTTCGTGTTCTTGCACATCGCCTTACGAATTGAGGAGGCAGTCCTATGTTAAGCTTTCTTTTCTGTATGTAATGAGCATGATTTGGTTTGGTTAGGTGCTTGTCGATATAAGGCTCAACCCAATACGGGGTACCGGCCATGAATCGAGCCGCAGTATAGGTAAAAACAGAAGAAAACTTAAAGGGCATTTCGTAAATTAAGAATGACATAGTAAATTAATGCTAATCGTTAATATTAATTTTAGGGGTATATTATAGAATAGGTACTAATAATATTTTTGCTTTCATGGCGAGGAAAAAAACACTGATAAAATTAACACGGTGGTATTATTTCTTCGTTTACAGAATTAAATGTACTATCACATACGTTTCTATTGTAGTATCCTATAGTGCCGGTGCCCCAAGAGATAATATAACAGGAAACGTAATACCCACTCCAAGTAGACGAAGGCGACGTTCCAGAAATCGTCTCTTTTGCATGGTGAACCTACGACATTGTATAAAGAAATATTCCAAAGCTTCCAGCTCGTTGCATTATTAACATTGAAGGTAAGGAGTCAAACCAAACCTGGAGGAATAAAAATTTAGCATTGGTATTCGCCGACGCATTATCGTAAGCGAGGCATTCAGATTTTCAAGTTACACTATCTGCTGAGCCAAGAGAATCTAAGAAGCTGAAAATTAGTGTTTTTATACGGATGATTTGGCATATTCTTCATAAAAGTACCGTGCCTTTAAGAGATACCATCGCTAGTGCGCCTGCTGAGATGTTTAAGGCTAGTCTTATGCGCCCTTGTACCCACACTATGCAGACGAGGCGTTAACGTTGGCGGATCGATGATTAAAAGTCCCATGGAACAGTAGACGAATAGGTCACTGACAGAGTCGAACAAACAGACACGCAGTCGGTCATGATTACATTGGAAGAAATAGAAGTGGGAAGTTTTCGTGAAGGTAGAGCGATAGCCAGTAACGCTAAAGGGAAAATGAGACATCCACCCAATTGTAGCAATTGCTACAAAGGAAACTAAAACTCTCCCAGTTGAAGATAAATTGATCCTGGTCCAGGATGAATTTTAGGAGTTGCTACTATTGGGTGGGTGTCTCATTTTCCTTTTATTTACTTCCCTGCACCTTGCGGGTTTCCAAAGAACTATTATGTTAAGCCATTAGATAGTTCTAGTACTGCGTACGTTGGGTACGTAAGATCGCTGCGTTCTGCAAAGTGCGCATGTGCGGAACGCGACACGAACGGTACGTGATGTGTATGCGGCCGCTGCGTGCGCGCGCATACGATTCTTGCAAGCGTACGTGGGGAGCCTCGCGTGCTGCTCTCGTGGTTCTCGTGCGTTCGGGAGAGCGCGAGACAAAGGAGTTTCGCAAGATGGCGGCGTCGAAGGCGACCAGCGGAAGGCTGCACTTTCCAATGGCCTACGATTTGTCTTTGCTGCGTGAAATGAACGCGCGGAAGCCATTCCCGGATTCTGCACGGTGGGAATGCGTAGAAAAAAATGGCTGTGGCTTAGCTAAGGTTAAGCCCAGGATGCGAAGCATACTAGCCTTTATTTTAGTTCTTGAACCACTGTTTAGCCTGATGAACTGCTGTTGCTTGGCTATATTTGGTTCGGCTAAACGAAGAAACAACTCATGCGTTACTCTGCTTCGCCTTCAAGAGTGGAACGCGAAAGCGTTCCCGTCGACCCGCCAAGGGGTGTAAGACAATGGGCTACGGCGCAGCGACTACGCGCCCCGCATTGGACGCGGTGAGCGTCGAGCAACGCAGCGTTCGGCGCGGCAACGAAATGTACGCCTGAGCAAGCGGCGCACGCCTGAGCCTTAGAAACAGCTCGTTTCTAAGTCAACACCGCACTTACTAGAGGCGCTTTTGTACCGCTTTGAAGCATCGCACTCGTGGCTCAGTGGTAGCGTCTCCGTCTCACACTCCGGAGACCCTGGTTCGATTCCCACCCAGCCCATCTTGCAAGAGCTGAGCCAAAGCCACCTAGAAAATCAGTCTCTGTAGCACGCCGCAACCTTCGCTTCTCATTCCAACGAGCAGCTCTGTCTCCAGGAGGCATCTCACCTCGTGAGTGTCTAGCAGAGGCAAGCGCAGCTGCTTATATACCGCCGCGACGCCGCGAGCGACGGCGCGAGTTGGAGCCTCGTTTCTCCTCTGTCGTGACGTCACGGTGTCATTTGGTCAGCCTTGAAGGCGACGCCGCGAGCGACGGCGCGAGTTGGAGCCCCGTTTCTCCTCTGTCGTGACGTCACGGTGTCACGTGGTATTGAAGGCGACACCGCCGCGCCTGAGGAGCTGGGTTGAGCTCTAGTAATATGCTTCGCATAAAATACGAACTTTGTTTTTTGAGAAAGTGTTCGGTGTCCGCTGTTTGCGCGAAAGGCTCCAGCTCCTGTTGTCGCAGTTCGTCGCAAATGACCCTGGCAACCTCATAAAGCCAGTGCTCAGTTTTTATTCTCGTTGTAATTCGTGTATTGCATCCGTATCAATGTAGAGTCTTTTAAAGGCCTAAATACAGTTTGACGTAGCGTGAGCGCGTGGACAAGTTACATCACGTTGGCGAGATCAACAGCGTCTATAGTTCGACCGATGGTTCGACGCAATGGTGGACGCGGCCAACGCGCTCCGACGCGCCCGGCGTCTAACAATGCTCGTCCGCTTACGTTCGTAGGCATTTCCCGGTACTAAGAGGCCTGACGTGACACGCGCTACTACGCTCCGCAAAGCGCTTACGTGCTGCGTACGTATCGTCACAGCGCAGTACTGAAACTGTTAACTGTGCCTCAAATATTGGTGTAATGTCGCGCTGTCAAAGGGAGGAGAAAAGCAACTTTAATAGGGACAGAAGAATGCCCACTCCTGCCATCTCTCACCGGCAAAAGCATGTGTGGTTTTCACTGTACTACAGGGAAGCTGTTTATGAGTAGACGTCCGTGGATTTTTTTTCTGCGCCAAAAAAACCAATCATCATCAGCAATGCTTCGTACCCCTCTAAGCAAGCAAAGAATGCAATGGCTCATCCATTAAGTACAGGATGGCGAAGAGATTGGAGTGGGGATGGCGTTGCGGCTACCTGCAACTGTTCGCCCCCTCGTTCTTTTGTTATTTTTAAATACAGTTTTCCTTCCCTCATCTCTCTCCTTGTCATCTTTGTTTTCCCCTTTCCCCTTCCCCCGCTGTAGGGTAGACAACCGGACGTTACATGCTGGTTAACCTCCCTGCTTTCAGCTTTTCTCTTTTCTTCCTTTAAATACAGGGCGGCGAAGAGTTTGCAATGCACACGGAAATGCATATGCAAATTACAACACATAGTACAACATATGTATTACTCACACAAATAACTGAAGATGCTGCACAAAATTTTAATGATTTTAATGAGTGGTTTGCAAGCAGTACAGTAGATATCATTTATCGATGCTGAATATTTTGCTAGCAAACAACAGAACAAAAGAAAGAACGTTTTGTTTTTTACTCCAAGTGGTTGTTTTTTCATATGTATTTTGTGTTGTTGGAACGCTGTATGCCGAACTTTGATACGTATAAATTGCATAAGTTATAAAAGTTGCATGAAGTAATCTGAAAAGCTGTATTTTTCCTACCAACCTTGCAAGACCTTGAAGCAGAAAATGTCCTTCAATACACTAAATTTTTTTTTAAATGTTAGCCACATTGCGCGTGTATTGCAATACATTAGCCCAGAGTGCAAGTGTGAAAACATATAATATGGTAAATATCCATTGTTCATACAATATTGATTACTACACACGCTGGTGAATGATTCTCACCGCCTGCGTAATGTTCGTGCTTCAACCAATAAGTTCTAACTTAAGTGCTTCAAGTAGTGCTTCATGCTTCAAAAAACACCGCGAGCAGCTAAGATATAGAATGACATTAGCTGCAGCGCAGAACAGATTACAGCTCCAGGTTTTCTTTTTTCCTTCTCAGTGACAAAAGGTCGGGTAAGGCATGGACGAGGGCGTTTGTACAGTCCAACTGTTTACACCGTTCAATGCCGGTTGAAACCGAAAGTGCTACCACTACCATCTCCTGTTTCACCAAAAAGGTCCCATCCAAAAACAGTGACATGGGCATCCGGGAAGAAGACACATGACGCGCGGCTTCTTGTGGTAATGCCCAGTGTGCTGATTTTTCCTACGATGTGCATCCAACCAGCAGAGACTAACACTTTTAATCTACGTACTCCCAGTCAAACATGCAATAAGAAGGCAAGAATGTACTGATGGGTAGAATGCGTATAATATGAATCACACACGGCTACGCTTCTTAGTTCTTTTTCTTCTTGTTTCTGAACGAGTTGGATATCTCGATGGCCAGCTCGATGAGGTTGGTCTTCTTCGGTCCGGTGCTGGGCGGCAGCTTGGGCAGCGTGTGGCAGTCGGCTGAACCCCGGGTGTAGGGTCCGCACACGAGACTCAGCACTTGCCCGAAGATGCGTTCCATCACGTTTGCTACGTACTCCTTGGCCGGAGAGTTAGGATCGCAGTCGTCTAGGGCCCGCTCTACGCACTCCAAAGAGTTATGATATGCGCTGAAAAAGAAAGAAAAAGAACTTTAGTGAACCTCTGCAGTGTTCCAACAAACATAGAAAGATAGTGCAGACGTCGTCTCGCAATGACTCTGCCACGAATCTATGCGGTTCGTGTTTGAATTGCGCTGAAGGAGACAACGAAAAAACAATATAAAAGACAAGGCTGTGTGTGAGAACGCACAGCAAACGGAAAATATATTCCCACAATGACAATTCAGTGCAAGACGAACGAAATGAACCAGTCGTTTATGAGAAGCTTGAAAGATCACTATAACTAGCAATAAGAAGTGCCACAGGGTCATGGCATACACGGTGGGGACATAATGAAATGTCGGCCGCGAGGTTGGGCGCTGGAGCTCTGAGCAGGTAGCTACTGTCAAAAAATGTGTGTTGCGTCAGGTTGGATGAAGTCCGTGCGCCCTGTCGGCGTTCACCAACCGTAGGCCTTGGTAAGGAGCTAGACGAGGTGTGTTGGCCCAGGTGGGAGCCTGCAGCGACCTTTCGACAGGAACTCGGCATGCCTCTACTCCCGCGCCTTGGGCACCATCTTCTCTGTCTCGCGACGTCTGCCACGCTCACCGTCTTCCTCCAAACTTGGACTCTTCCACCGAGGAGGCTGCTCATTGGCTCAGCTTCCCTTAAAGCATATTGACGTCCATATTGTCACGATTCACAAGCAGCAGGAACTGGGAAAACAAGGCAGGACGCTTTATATAGACAAAGTGAAAACGATTAGACAGGGACCTCCGAACGATGCACTCTCTGGAGGGACCAAATGCCACATTTAATATGTGGCACGTAGAGAAAAGCGAATGCCAGGCGCATTGCAAAAGAGAAGACGAGGTCCCTGCCTAATCGTTTTCAGTTTGCCTATAATTAAAGTGTGCTGTCCTGTTTTTTCAGTTCCAGCTGCTTGTGAGTCATGACAATATTGTCGTGGAGCGGGGTATTTTGCTGAGGCGGTTGAGGACATCGTACGTCACTTTATGCAGATGGCCGTTCGCGTAGGCTCGTCATGCTGATTGACAATGTGTGAGAATATATACTTCCTCATCCTTTCTCTATGCCGAGATGGCTAGGCCAATGACGGCCTTTTCTGCTGCGATTATGTTGTGTGTACAGGGTCGTCCTTTTTGAAAGGGAACACGCGAGCGCGTGGCCTGTGCTCTGCGGCGGCTGCCTAGAGCGCCGGTCAGTGTCAGCGAGAGGAAGCACGTCCGCTTTTGGCGTCATCTATTGATGGTCAGAATGACTAGGCATGGCCGATTGGAAGCGCCTACTGGACTCCCTTCCCCGTATTACTGATGCGCAAGGAGCGGGGCCCGCAGCGCGAGCGCGATTTGCTAGCTGCAGGCCCCGCTCCTTGCGCATCAGTAATACGGGTAAGGGAGTCCAGTAGGCGCTTCCAATCGGCCATGCCTAGTCATTCTGATCGTCAATAGATGACGCCAAAAGCGGACGTGCTTCCTCTTGCTGCCACTGACCGGCGCTCTACGCAGCCGCCGCAGAGCACAGGCCACGCGCTCGCGTGTTCCCTTTCAAAAAGGACGACCCTGTACAAACGGAAGCACATGCTAGTTCCTCGGTGTCCTCCCATGCTGATTACCATGCCCTCATCATTCGGGTACTTGGCCGCATTTGTCCAGCGAGCAGTGGAGAGAGTGCCGCATCCTCTTTCTATTGCTTTGGCTCGCGCTTGTCTCCTGCCCAAGTGATACAACGTGTGCATGTTACGCGGAGTAGGGGCCACCATTATAGAGGGAAAGCCTTAGGTGGCTCATGGGTCGAAATACCCGATGTCCGGCGCAATGGCACCAAAATTCATAGGGAGTCGAACTCTCGACCTTTGGTGGTAGTCGAACCAACGACGTGTGGTTTTAGTTAAGGCAAATTTAAGTATGACCAATGACCTTGGATGGGAGCTGAACCCTCGAGCTTTGGTGGGGGTGGAACCCACGACTCTTGGTGTTAATTAGGGTGAAGCAGGCCACTGATTTCTTTATAAAATGGCCAGGCTTAGCTTGGTTAAGCCAAGAATGCTTCGCATATTGCGCGAGTTGGGGCCCAGCTTTTCCTCCGGATGTCGTGACGTCACGTCACGTGGTTGCGCTAAAGGTCAATGGTGGCTGCCCGGCCGCGCCCAAGGGCTGAACTGAGTGATTGCAATATGCAACGCATAAAAATAGAAGCAACTTAATAACAAACATAGCAAACTTAAAAGAGAATAGACCCACATATGAGACGCGCAACAATGAACAATGGCTCATACCCTCAATGGTGGCTGCCCGGCCGCGCCCAAGGGCTGAACTGAGTGATTGCAATATGCAACGCATAAAAAGGCGTGAAGCCAAGGCGAAGAAGGGTCAGCAAGAAATGTGGTATTAATTAGGACAGAATTGTTTAAAGCACAGCTAATTACGATAGAGTTAATTAAGGCACCAGAATGCACTACTTTTGGAGGAAATGGAATCCTCGACCTTTGGTGGGAGTCGAACCCACTTAGAGATATGGGCGAACCTCGGCCATACCTCGAAGTTGGATTACAATGGACAACATGAAGGTCGAGAGTCCGACCCACTATCTTTGGCGTTAATTAAGGCGAAGTGAATTAAGGTACGGTTAACTGAGGTAGCGGTAATTAAGGTACCCGAACCAACGGTCTTTGGTCGGAGAAAACAAGTACTTGGAAGTAAGAACGCATTCGAACGATAATGTAATCTAATCAATGTCTCGTGAGTGCGTAGGATTTCGCTTTCATTTTCTTCAGCATATGCTGAAGGGACTGTCAACTTTTTCTTTACGTGGGGTAGGGACTTGAGGAGTGCTTGTCGAAGTTCGAAGTTTGAGTTTATTCACACACAAAACCTAAACGCATAACTGTAGTACGCAGACAAGGGTCCCAAAGTATTGTTACTATAACGGGACCCTCGGTTAGAAACTGCAACAAAATTGCGTAATTCTTGGCAGCATAGCAGTATATGAAGTAATAATATATTAGATACCAGAAAAGCAAATGTTAATAAAAGAAACTAAACAAACAGTGCTTTAATGCGCTTTTGTGCAGCAGAAATAACAACGGAATTGTCAAAAATGATACAATTCTTAACGGTAAAAGAACAATGAAACAAAAATGTGGCGCAGTGTGCACACTGCAAAGAAAAAAAGAAGTCAGCTCCATGCAGTGGAAGCTGTCAAAACAGCGGAGCTGGTGGCCGTTTCCTGAAGTTTGAAATCGTGTTTAGCGCGACTTTCATGAAACTCTTTTGTCTCGTTGCCGTCGTTTTGCTAGATCGGAGCTTCGGTTCCGGATTGCGCATACTCTTCAATTGCGTGAGGTTGTGATCAAAGCACAGTCTATCACACACCTTGGCGCTGTGGCCGCACTTACGGTCGAAGAATTCTCCCTTAAACTGTCTATCAGCACCCTCCTTGGGAGGAATCTGCGTCGACGTCTCTGCTAGGCCTCCTACTCTCGAAGTTGGGGGTTAGCTTGCCTCTACTGGCGCTTGGCTTGGGTTGCCTTCTCTTGAAAGTGGGGGTTGGCTTGCATCCACTGGCGCTTGTCTTGCGATTCCCGTTCTCGATCCTCAGCGGTAGCGGCTTCCCTCCGCTGGCGCTTTGCTTGCGCTTCTCGCTCTCTAAGCTCGGGATTTGCGCGACGCCGGCGCTGCCACTCTACTGCGAGCTCCCGCTGCCACTAGCGCCGAGCGGAATCCATGGGGCGAAAGGGCGAACGCCGGCGAAACACCTGCTCCTATACCCCTCTCCTCCCCCCTCCTATGACCCATCCCCCATAGTGGGTTTGTGCCATTAACTTGCCCTCCTGCTTGACACCGGACAACGGACGGCGAAGGCTCGACTTAGAACAGCTCCGCTGTTAAAGAAAGACAGTTTGGGGGTGGGCGTGCAAGGGCAAAATAATATTTGTACCTGCTTGAAAATAGAAATATTTAATAGAGCACACGATGAAACGTTAGCAGAAGATGTATTAGTGAAGCTTTGAGACACCGAAGTGTAGGCAGTATGTTAAATGAAGCAAGAAAACGATTCTAAAGTGTAATGCTAGCAAATGTACACTTATTGTTACCATGGTTAGTGTAGTTGTAGTTAGTGTAATTGTAGTTAGAGGCGTACCTAGCACTGTTGGTATTCCTAACTGAGCTACCTTGAATGGATTTCTAGCAAACATCGTGATCTTCCTCGGCTGGCTCGTATATATGGAGCACTCCGCCGCATGTGTTTTGTGCCTCGAGCCACGAACTGTTATGTTAGAAAAAATGATAACCATTCCACTCTGTGAAGATGGAATGGCAGCGAAAGCACTTTGGTTTTCGTTTGTGAGCTTTTACTGTCGCCAGCTTTTGCTGCCATCCCATCTTTGTAGAGGTGGAATGGTTGTAATTTGTTTGAAGTGTCTGATGATGGGAGTTGATGTGTTTGAATGGATGATTCAGTAAAGACAGTGTCAGTGTCAGTGTCAGTATTTTGTCAGTGTAGTCACGATTGTCTTATGGTCATGGTGATATACACTCAGTGGTTCGACTGCCACCCTAGAGAGGTTCTTGGCTAGAATAAAATCAATGCCCGTCCGGTGATGCGTGCTAGGTATCATTGGGTTAGAGTAACATTGCAGGCCAAACTCTTCCAACGTGTATTGCATGAACCATTTCTTCTCTGGTTTAGAAATGTCCACGTTGAAGTCTCCGTTGATGATCTCAGGCGTGGTATGATGCTTTCTAACCCACTAAAAATATGTGGTCATAAACTCCTTGATTTTGGTCTTGGTAGTAGCGGGCGAGATGTACACCGTCGAGATCACGATTCCTTCTTCCGTTTGTATAGCACAAACATTCGCACAGTCGGTGACAATTCTGTTCATTACAAGGTCGAACGGTTGCGCTGGAATGCCGTTAGTTACGTGTATAGCAATACTTACAGCGCGCGATTCCACACCGCGATCCCACAGGACTCCGGTGTAGCCGTTGAGCTATGTTGAACGCGGTCACGTCTTTGTTTGCGTAGGAGAGTCGTACCGCACCCGTGTACCTGCGACCTCTTTGGGTTGCCGAGCCTACTGGGAGGGCTCGGCAACCCAAAGCGTATGGGCCAAAGCGTATGTGCCAAAAATCATCCTGTGAGCCGATCCTGGTGGCAGTGCAGAAAGGTCCAAGCTCATTGGCAAAGCGTATGTGCCAATGAGCTTGGACCCTTTCTGCACTACCACCAGGATTGGCTCACAGGATGATTATTTCTGCTGCCGGACACCGAAAAAACTACGGATGGTTAGTCACATACAGTTTTCGCTGTAAAAGGGAAGAATAAGAAAGAGCTTTGGCTCCTTCCATCGGTCCAAAGGGTTATTAGGCCTTTCGGTCGCTGAGTGACACATTGTTGTAGTGGAGCTAACCCCAGTCCCTATAGCGTGCTAAAACTGGGCCAAACACAAGCGTTTTAGGCTATCCTACGAACCACCGCTCCTCTTTCCTTGGACATTCCCGCAAGCTATCCGCTTTCCGTTTCGGGGGCACCTCACGCATCAACCATTCAGAGGCTCTCCCACGGGCTCCACTAGGCGAAAATGTCGCTCTCGCAGGCACGGCGACGCCCCAAGGACAACCTTCGCGATGCATTCAGCGATCATCGGAACGTTGATGCTATCGACATTGGAAATTTCACCGCAAGCAGAAGCAAGGTGAGCCTTGCGATGTTCGGTGCTCACACCTTCCGCGGACGTGTGGCCTATACCAATGTTTTGCAGGAGCAGCTCTGCAAAGTGGCCTTTTGAGCCCGAGAATCACTTCTACGTCTACAACGGGAGTGACGGACACTTCCGCTATCTCCACGCAAATTCCGAGCTTCCAGACAGTCTACTTTTGGAGCTCCAGCTTCTGCAGGCCCGGACATCTACGAGAACCTGCGGCAGATCACGATTTCGCACTAAGGAATCAATGTGGCTGCGCCTCGCTAACAATCTACGCTGCCGGTGCTCCCTGGTACATCTCAACTGGATTGCGTGAACCCGACACTACCTTCGATGAGATCATCTGCACACTTTGACTGGACTTTACCATTGGACATTAATTTAAATCATGGTTCGCACTAGGAGGGGGGGGGGGGTGCCTGTCGGTGCTAAAACAGGTCAAGAAGAAGGTGGGCTCACGTGCAGGTAGCGTGATAAAGGAGCACGCTAACGTGCTCGAACTGAGCGGCCGCAGTAGCTGCAGCTAACGGGATCTCGCGGCTCCGTGGCATCAAAACGGGATGAACTTTGGGCGATAATACGTCCTCTTCACTGTTGTTGTCGTCACCGGGTACTGCAATCTTCGAACAGTTGTTCTGTCGCTTTTAGTGAGGTTGATGCCTGTGATTCGAGCATGTCAGTGGGCTTCATTTAGCTCGTATCAGGCATTGTGGATGCCCAGGGATGGAAGTTTCGTTTTTTCCGTGCCTGGAAGAAGGCCGAGGACTTTGTTGTACACTTACCGTAGTTTTATGTTTATTTGGGCGTTTTCTGTTGATACTAGGTTGAGGTAAAAAGCTTTTCTGGCGTAACCCTACTGACAATATGGCCCTGAGTCAAGCGTAGTAGGTCTTCTTCCTTCATGCCATGACTGCAACTGGCTACTCTACTCATCATGCGAGCTATACTGCAGGAAGTTTGTCTTAATGCATTTATAGTGTGGTTATTGCGACTAGTATCCTGCATCTGAAAGCAAAAGCCTTTGTATGGAACTACGAGCGCACTTTCTGACCAAAAGGGCCCATATGTTACGTACCATATTCATATACAGATATGTTGCTTTAAATGGGAACATCTGGGTTCTCACATATGAACCCACATGATAATATAGTACTGTGGGTACAGCGTACATGGGGAAAAGGGGTTTTGGTAATAGAAGAAGTGTTGCCGGACGAGGCAATGACAAGGAATGCATCTCCTGAGCATTAATCGACGATAGGCCTTCGTGCGGCTTCGTCCCTTTCAAAGTGAAACGCTCGGTAGCAGCGATATCGTTTTGGCCGAAATTAAGGCGTAAGGATTAACGGAGGATGTCTCAGCAACGTGCTGCTCACTGGCGACATTACCCTTTTGGGGAACGCTGCAGACAACTTATAACGAGAGTAAGACTTTAGCCGACTAAGTCTAAGGATAGGTATGAAAATTAGTATGGTATGAAAACCCCTCAGGTCTCTTCCAAGACATTGAGGCGCCCCAAGAATACTAGGATCGATGTCGAGGAGAAGTATCAAATGCTTGGGTTTTCGACTAGGGGCTAAACTTCGTGCATTGGTGCTTTGGCGATTCGTATCCAATAGAAGGAATTGTTGAATCTGCGGCTCCGTTTTCTTAATGCGTCGTTAACTTAACCGGCCTCTTCAGGCTTCATTTGGCAGTGTTTATTCTTTTTCTTACAGGTCGTCTGATTGCGGAAACTGCTGAAATTTAGCACTGCTTCTTTCTTGCGCCGTTGTTAGCGCTGTTGGCTGTTTTGAACTTCTATTCGTGGTGTATTCCGTGATCCGTGCCCACAGCAAAAACTGTGGGCCGTTCTGTTTTTCCACCGTGAGTTTCGCTTTTTCATCAGTCGTCTTCTCGGGGAAGTTCGCGAAAGTGCTTTATTATCACAACGCTTTTACATTAGCTGAGGTTATCTCGAATTACTGTCGCGTCATTAAATATTCCACGCTTTCCGAAGAATCTGTCAACAAAACGGTGGCCAGGATTCCGAGATATGCGTAACCAACAAACCATTCCTTTGGCCCCTAGCTGCTCGAGCGCAGGTTGGCGAATCCGAGGACAAGAGAAGCTGACCTACCAGCAGGCGTAGTGAATGGTCCTTCCAGCCGGTGCATCGATGCTCTCGCCCATGCCATCGCGAAGAACGCCGAAGCACTTGTTCAACCGAGCTCCCGCGGCGTTCATGCACACGATGCTGTTCTTGTACACTGCGAATGCAGAACAGGGAGAGAGAGAGAGAGAGCATTAGAGTGTCGCTTGTCTTCCTCGGGACACGTACAGGGGTGCGCAGCCAGAGTCTCACTGCCCCCCGCTGACACATATCCTAACCGCTAATCCCTGCTAGACTCAACGGTCACATGACTCGCAGAAAAGAAAGAAAAATTGCTTATCCACTGCACAAGCTGATAGATAACTGCGTGAGGATCAGACCCCTCGCGTAGTGGCAGGCAAAAGAGAATATTAGAGCAAAGCTTTCTTTGCCTCTTCTCCCGACTTTCCTGGCTCTGCTGCTGCTGCCGTTAAGGTCTAGCTCGAACGCGCCGCTGGGTTTCTTGCAACACCCCGAGATGGCGCTCGCCTCCACGCGTCAAGGCCGGCGCCGCCGCGGCCGCGGCCGCGTTCACAGTTAAAGGGCCGTTTAAGGGCCGTTTATAGTGCGACGTAACGCGCGCGCGCGCGCGCGCTCGCGCACGCTACGTTATGTTGGCGAAAACAACTCCTTCTATAGTCCGACGCACTGCAGCGCCGACGTAACCGGCGGCTGCCAGCGCGCCCCGACGGGCCCGGCGCAGATTTGGCTCCTGCTCCATTCGCACGCCGGCGCCGCCGACTGCGTTGACCCACAATGCATTGCGCGCGAAGAAAAAGGCGCCAACACAACTCCGCAGACGGCTTTTGCGGACGGCGCGCGACTTGGCGAACCTTCTGCGCATGCTCTGAAGATAGCAGCCTACGGCGCGCGCGTTGAAGTATAGAGGGGATGGCCTCCCGGCTGGCGCAGCGCAACCGACGTAGCGTGACTGACCGCGAACGACGCTCGCCCGCGCGCCGCTAACGTCGGACTATAAAGGGCCGTTTATAGTCCGACGTAACGCACGCGCGCGCGCACGCTACGTCACGTTGGCGAAAACGACACCTCTATAGTCGGGCGTACCGGCGCAGCTAACGTAACCGGCGGCTTCCAACGCGCCCCGACGGGCCCGGCGCAAATTTGGCTCCTGCTCCATTCGCGCGCCGGCGCCGCCGACTGCGTCTACCCACAATGCATTGCGCGTGAAGAAAAAGGCGCCAACACAACTCCGCAGACAGCTTTTGCGGACGGTGCGCGACTTGGCGAAAGTTCTGCGCATGCTCCGAAGATAGCAGCCGACGGCGCGCGCGTTGAAGTATAGAGGGGATGGCATCTCGGCTGGCGCAGCGCTACCGACGTAGCGCGACTCACCGTGAACGACGCTCGCCCGCGCGCCGATAACGTCGGACTATTGGCCTCGAGCTCCACCACTGGAAAAGCTGGCGCCACCATCGGCGTGACGTGCTAGGAGGGATCACATGGACATAGCGGCCGCGTCGGCTGCTTCGGGCGCGCCGAAGCGAGCTGAAAACGAGCTTAAATTCTTTCGTATGCTGCGGTCCTCATTTAGTGGCGAAATTTTCCCGCTTCGAGTGTCTCCTTTACAACGCTTGAAAGCACTACAATAGGTAGTGACTGCCTTTGAAGGCGCGCAACATGGTAGGCTACTGTTCGGTACCGCAGGGCCGGACGCACGTAACGGAGGCCGGTGTCAGGCTTATTCACACGTAGCCGCAGGACAAGAAGCTGCGTGAAGCTTGGCTCGCGAAACATAAAACAGGCAAACAGTCATCGGCTACAACTCGGGTGTGCAGCGAGCACAGACGCGAGGAAGATTTCTGCTACGGCGCCCGGTCTGCGATGTTCTGAAAACGCGCACTGAGACTCTCGCCCGAGTCCGCTGCCCGACTAATGTCGTGGCGGTTTGGTCTATGAACTTGTCGATGCTATAGATACTGGCAAGTTCAGTGGAGTGGAAAGGCAGCGGTAAGAAGCACATTTAAAGAAAGCATGGCATATGGTCATGTTTGTGTTATGATTAATGCACTAGATTACAAAAAAGAAGCAGCGGGAGATTGCACGCTGAGAACACCGATAAATATACAGTGCGACGCAACTCGAGAAATAGAATTGAAAGGTCGAAGAATTTAGAAGAAAAAAAAGATTGAATCCTCGCGACGGCACATCACAGTCCCCGTAAGCGTCGAAGTCTCTACAATGAAATTATTTTTGAACAGCTGTGATAGCGCCCACGCAACAATGGTTGCTTGTATACTGTCGAATGCTCATATTCTGCGGCCTAAAGCTCATGGTACGGTGCGAAAACGCGCGCGCGGTGAAACCGAAACAGTGCGCGGACAAGCATGCAAACGCGCAGTCGGTCGCTGCGAATCTGCGCGATCGCTGCATTGAGGCTTCGTTCTATTACATTCCATTTAGTAATACAAACACTATAAGAGCATATTTCACATAGTTTACTCTCAGCGTTTACATACTTCTCACGCAAGAAGCCGGTTCGGGAGACTCCGTCGCGGCGACCGCGCGCAGTGGCGTTCACTATACGTATTCGGTAAAGAGATAGCGTCTGGAAACGATTGTATGCTTTTTGTTTGTCCAAGATTATTATTTAGACAGTAAGAAACTTCTCTAGTTTCCAAAGTACTTACAGAAATGTCCGGGAGAGCTCGCGCGTGGTGTTTTCAGTGAGCGCTGACAGCAAAACCTATGAGGAGCGCGCCACGTGATCCCTCATACTACGCCAGCGAGGCGCTTCCGATAGATGGCGACTCCGTAACTCCTCGCCGCCAATAAACGTCAAGATATAGTCCGGCGTAACGCGACGTCGGTGAAAAACGCGCACTCTACAGTTCGGCGTCACGGCGTAGCCGGCGTGCCCAGGCGCGCTTGGCGAACTCAACGCCGCCGGCGCGGAGATAGAGCGTGTTCTATTTCACGCGGCTGACGCTAGACCAGAATGCACTGCGCGCTGTAGCGGCAGCGAGCAGAAGGCAGAATGGCGGCCTGCGGTGCGCGTACTGACAGTGCGCGTGTGGTTTTTTCAACATCTGTGTGTGATGACAGCGCGAGTGAGGACGCCTGCTTGAAGCGATTAGCAACCATCCATGTATATACGATGTGAAACGCATGGACCACCGCGACACAGAGCGGAAGAACCACGCGTAGGAAGCTATACGAAAGCAGTGTGGTCTCGCCACAGGTAAGCTGCATTTCGCAGCTCCTGTACTAGCTGGTGGTAGTCGCCGAGTTGAGGGCGCTTGTCGAATAGCTTTCGTATGTACATGGTCCGCTTCCTTTATTGACGTAGCCGACGTACTAGCATTATGGGTGCGATGTTCTGGCTTCCAGGACAAGTTAACGCCATGCCGCAAAAGTTTTCGTTTTATGCGCGCGCTACCCGAACGGCGCGCTATTGGCCGCAGCCGTGAAGTTGCGCTCCCGGACGCAGAGATGGCGCCAGCCTCGCGCTGCGCGCGCACGCCGAACTCTAGAGGAAGCAAATTTCTTGCACCCCTGGCGTCGCTAGCGCAGCGTATCCGACTTAGCATGCCGCGGCTTGGCGCGCCCAGAACGCCGGACTATATCTTGGCCTTAAAGGGCCGTTTATAGTCCGACGTAACGCGCGCGTGCGCGCGCGCTCGCGCACGCTACGTTACGTTGGCGAAAACAACTCCTTCTATAGTCCGACGCACTGCAGCGCCGATGTAACCGGCGGCTGCCAGCGCGCCCCGACGGGCCCGGCGCAAATTTGGCTCCTGCTCCATTCGCACGCCGGCGCCGCCGACTTCGTCTACCCACAATGCATTGCGCGTGAAGAAAAAGGCGCTGTTAGATATGGAGCTGTTTCCTGCGATTACTTCGAGTTCCCCAAACCACTTTGAAACGCAGCACAGCTAATTGAGGAATGCAGAAGCAGGAAAGCACATTCCAGAGGAGCACCAGATAAGCGCAAACGAGTTTGCGGCCCCCAGGTCGTGCGCCGCCGGGATTAGACGGGGGCCTCGGACAATGAAGCCCAATCATCCCCTTCGCCTTTGAAGAAGGCATTTGCCACCACTGCAGGAGCCGAGCCACCGGGAGCAGGTGGGCCCTTGTGCAATGGAGCATGAGCACCCCCCCTCCTTCTCCACCCTAGAAGAAGTGGATTGCCACTCTGCGAGGCAAGACCGCAGGGGGATCAAGAGAGGAGGACCAGGCGCCGACTCTCTTCGCCGGGTATGACACCATCGCACTGGCGCCTACCATTGGCTGAAAGTGGCGTCATCGGAGTGGACTCTCCTATTGGTAAAAAATGACGTGACTTACAGTGCTCGAAAGGTTTATAAGAAGCCTTCCAGAGAGACCAGGACACTCCCTGATTCCCTGATTCACCTCTCTCGAACTTCTTGCCGCGGGCCGCAGCGTCCGAGTTGCTGCGGGCCCGTAATGACTGTACGAATGTTACTTGTCGCTCACCTTGTAAATAATGTAGAATAAATCCCTCCCAAGTTTTGGTTTCCATCCCGAAGTCCCGTCCTTCAACCCCTACCAACGCCTCCTATAACTATATGCCTGGAACGTCGCTCTTTTTTCCATTGGGAGCTCTCTGCCGAGTGTTGCGACCATGCGCCGCAGGACGGCGCGCGCCACCGTACCGGTCCCCATGGCAACCACTGCCGCCGCCGCCGAAAGCTCACGACGCGCCAGCCGCTTGGCTGCCGACGTCGCTCCCGGTAGCGTCTCACGGTAGCCGTGCCACCGGTGTGTTTACAAGGGCTGGCCGCAAGAGGCGCTCGCCACCGTACCAAAAGGAGGAGAGTACAGGCGAGGGAAGGGCAGCGCGTTTGCGGCTCACGTTCCAGGCATAGTACATTATAGGAGGCGTTGCCCCTACAGCGCCAACATAACTCCGCAGACCATAGAGTTACTATACTGACTCTAGAGGACAAGCTACCCATAGGGCCCATGCATTAAAATCGGGAACCTCAAGAGCGCCGCCATGTTGCTACGCGCCGAGGTTGCCAGCTCCTGAGACGCTTGCTAGACTTGGTGACAGTAGTCAGTTTTAATCCGGCAACAGTAGCAGCGTAGCAGCATGGCGTCTCGCTTGAAGTGTTGTGATGTGTGCGTGCAGCCGTGTGTTTGGGCTTCATAAGTCGGTTCTTTATTCTATGTTGCGGGATGGTGTGGGTGTGGTCCATGTTGGCCGTAGAGCTGGCAGTTATGCAACCGAGGGATGATCCTGTTCAAGCTTCTGGCGGTATGCGGTTTTCAGCGGTCACGCCTGTTGCAGGAGTGTCACTCGACGACGTTACGAGCTCGAAGCTGTGGTCAGATTCCTCGTTGGCGTTCCGTAATTATCTTCGCACGGGCGCGGTATGTTGCAAAAGCCGCTTTCGCGATCTATCGTCGTGACGATAGATCGGGTTTTTTATTATTATAAGTAATGATCCAGCTGTAGGGCACATGTAACCGACAAACGGAAGTCTCAGGAGAGCACCTGAGATGGTAGTAGAGCAGGCGGCGCAGGAACTCCAGGGCACCTGAGGGACAGTGGGGGGATCAAAGCTCGAAGCAGAACGGTACGTAGGTTGGGGCCGCCGAGGCAGGTGTGTGCCAGGGAGTGTTCGCACGGACAGCTCCCCTGGCACGCGCAGCCGTGCCTCGCAAGGTCGAGATACTTTAAAGGCACCAGCGCCCATGGTCTTTCTTTTGCCTCGGCGCAGTGAGCACGATTAACGAGAATAATGTGGAGGGCATCCGGTGCAGTCGCGAATGCATCATGACAAATGTAGCTCGCGTCGCCTGGCGTCAGTAGTAATATCAGAGTTGGTTGTATGAACTTTATGCATAATACGTTTTGTTACGGTACCTCAACGGAATGGGTCTAGAGGACGGTGTTGGTACATTTTTTCGTACCGCCCTAATCCTATACCCCCACTACAAACACACACATACCCCCTTTTTTATGTATACATACAATTCCTTGCCATGACGGATCATAGCCTCCTTTATTTTTGAAAAATAGAGGAGGCTATGGACCGATTGACCAGTTCAAGTTGTCAACTTGTCAGTAGCTGTCGTAGGAATCACTGTAATAAACATAATTCCACGATCGGATTGTTTACTTTCATTTTTTGTTGTACCACTGAGGACTACATAGAAATTTATTTTGTATATGTGGGAGAAGTATGTGGATATCACGAGCTTAAGCCAATGTGCGATACACAGACAAATCAGCTGCTACAACATGAACTGCATTGAGGGCCACACAACACATACGTAATTAAAGGTGCAAAATATAGGGGGAAGCTTCAAAATACGCTCTGTAGCACTGCAAAGTATAACATATATTGTATGTGTACAATAAATGTTCAAAAATACAATGCATCAATGTACCATTTGCCTTCAAGTTTATTATGAAGTTCAAGTTTACTGAAGTTTATTATGAGCATATGTACAACAGGGATCAACTAACACACCCGCAGTCGAGGTGGCTGTTCGAGGTGTGCTGGCTGCCTCAGTGTAAGAAAAAGAAATTGGGTAAATGTCGACACCAGTGCCACTGCTTCTTGCCTCTGACCTGCACGTGCCTCTGCGGCATCTTTGTGCACAAGTGTGCTGGCGTGGTGAGGCGTAGGAGTCATCCGAGAGAAAGAGTATTGTTTACATGGAGGAGTGGCTGTTCACATTGCCTGTCACTTTCCCTCAAATGTTTCCTTGGCGACTAGGGTGACACACCCGCAGTCAAGGTGGCTGTTCGAGGTGTGCTGGCTGCCTAAACGAAATAAAAAGAAATGAGATGAATGTCGATACCAGTGCTATTGCTTATTGCCTCTTACCTGCATTTGCCTCCACGGCCTCTTGGTTTGCGGAGTCTGTATGAGGGAGCTACTGTGGCTAGGCGTAGGCATTGTCTAAGCAAAAAGAAAAGGCCATTTAAATGGGGAATTATGGAAATAAATGCAGTTATGTCTGCTTCTTGCACTCTTCTTGCCTAAAAGTTTTCAAACATAGTGTCCAGAACACACCAGCACTTTGACTGCTTCTGCTTTTTACCTGCAGGTGTTGTTGCGAGATCCTTAGTATGGCTGCGTGCAGCATTGTAACACTTGGTGGAGGCATTTGAAGTGGTAGCCAAAAATATAAAGAATCATCCTTGTCTGCACGAATGCTTTCAATTTCTAAATGCAGTGGTAACTATCACTATTGGTGCAAGGCCCCCCCACATCTATGCGGCAAGTGCCATAGCTCGAAACTGAATTGTTCCTTTATGTTTCACAAGGCATCTGATATGTCCACATTAGATGTGATGTGTTTGTTTTTATTTATCCCAGTGTGGAGAGAGCATCATTAAATGGCTGAAGTACTATAGCGCCAAACAGACGACACAAGAAGAGACACGGAAGAGCGCTTATGTCCGTGTCTCTTCTTCTTGTGTCGTCTGTTTGGCGCTATAGTACTTCAGTAATATGCACCAACTAGCCCAACAAAAAGTTCTGCTGAAATATCATTAAATGTTTTGTTTATTTTTGCGTGTCTTGTTTTTTGGTTTATTTCTGAATTTATCATGATGCTAAAGTGACTTATGTAATGGCAATCAGCTTTTGTTTTGCAGAAAAACAATGCATTTCCTGACCCATTGTTTGACATCCCCTCACTCGCATAATTTTGCAGAGTATTCTACCTATATTGACTTGCTTGACCTCCACTAAAGGGTCTTGCATATTTAATATAAGACTCTTTCCTTAAAATCATTCGACACTTCTCATAATTTCTGTACCTTGGGCTTCTGATACTCTGCATTCACTATTTTTGCTTGTTTCTGACTAGAAATGTCTTCTTTAATTTAGAGCTTAAATTTTACCTTTGGAACACACGGAAGGGCTTGCCATTGCATATCTGCATAAAAGGGAAACATGTTTCATTAAACATTTGCAAAATCCCATTGAAGATTGATGAATGCAGCTTGCAGTGTGATATGACTGAATGAGCCATAAAAGTAACTCATCTCACTTGGTAAATGAAAGCACATATTAGTGTGATGCACAAGATACGTTACACTAACGTGGTGGGTTCTCTTGCTTATAAAGCAAAATAATCGGTGCGCGAGAAAAAAAATATTTTTGCATAACCCTTGTACACACTGACTTAAGGAAAATGAGCTGGAGCTGTCCACATGATGTACTTATTTTACCTGCGAGTATGGTCAACAAAAATGTGTCCCAGCTGCTTAGTGGTATTCCGGATTATGTCAGTATTGCATATGTGCGTGTTGTCGAAAATAATTGAATTTTGAAAGTGCTCGCAGGGATCTGATGTGCATATTTGCAGTTTATGGGTACATGTAATTGACTCAGCATCAAGTGCAAGTGAACGGTCCCACAGGCCCGGAGTCGATCATGCAAATAGATTCGCTGCACAAATTTGTGACCAGAAAAGATATGCCACATGAAATGGCATGCAAGGAAGTGTTGAAAATATTGCACAGTTAATAAAACGCCTAAGCTATTAATATGTGGCTTGATGCACTCGTTATGCAAAACGGAGGTGAGGCGTGCAGACAGGAAACAAGAGTAGAGTATTTACAAGCAAACAACACGCGCGCCGCCCACTTCTCTACTCTTGTGTCCTGTCTGCACGCCTCACCTCTGTTTTGCATAATGAATCCTTACGAACTAGCTCAGCTTTCTGTCGTTCTAAGTCACGATGCACTCTATTTCGTCCGCATTAGGCACTCGCCTCTTGATTACTTCGTGGCACAGAAATACTCGGTCATCAGGCTGTTTTTCTGCTGTGGCCTTTGTAGAAGCATGATTGTTCAAAGTGCAACAATTAAACAGATTCTTTGAGTTGCTTGTGGCTTCGCCAGTACAATTCCGGTGCGCTGGTCCGCCTGTCCAGCAATTTACTACTGAAGGGAAACCTGCAAATAAAAACACCGCTCCGCATGCAGAAAAATGCTCTACTGTGACGCTTCTCGAACGATTGTGATGTACCACAAGAGCTGCCTACTCGCGTGATATTCTCAACAAGGAGATAAATTCGTTTACTTACATGTGAAGGTATATGCCAGACCACTTCGGGGCTTCGGTGGCACATAAGGCACGAGTGTGTCATAGCGTCCGATGTCGACGCGCGATCGCATGTCAAACGAAACTACTACGCATCCAAAAAACAGATTCGAAACCGAAATTCGCGTCATCCTTTATTGCATGAATGCGTACATCGTGATTTACATAAGTCACGGACTTAGCGATCGCTTTCTGTAAACTTAATATTAACGTACCACTTTCATAAAGCCATCAGGTATGCGTTTTTAGGTTACAAAGCATAAGGTGACCTGTACCTGTTCTCAGCTCTTTCAATAGTAATTGCGCTGGCCACATTGACCAGTAGCAACAGGGCGGCGCCCTAGAGGTTCCCACTTTTCCGGCCCAGCTTTTCCTCTAGAGTTGTTCTACTAACTCTATGCCGCAGACGGCTTTTGCGGACGGCGCGCGACTTGGCGAAAGTTCTGCGCATGCTCCGAAGATAGCAGCCTGCGGCGCGCGCGTTGAAGTATAGAGGGGATGGCCTCCCGGCTGGCGCAGCGCAACCGACGTAGCGTGACTGACCGCGAACGACGCTCGCCCGCGCGCCGATAACGTCGGACTATAAACAGCTTCTGTTTATAGTCCGACGCTATCGGCGCGCGGGCGAGCGTATAGTCCGACGTTATCGGCGCGCAGGCTAGCGTCGTTCGCGGTCAGTCACGCTACGTCGGTTGCGCTGCGCCAGCCGGGAGGCCATCCCCTCTATACTTCAACGCGCGCGCCGCAGGCTGCTATCTTCGGAGCATGCGCAGAACTTTCGCCAAGTCGCGCGCCGTCCGCAAAAGCCGTCTGCGGAGTTGTGTTGGCGCCTTTTTCTTCGCGCGCAATGCATTGTGGGTCAACGCAGTCGGCGTCGCCGGCGTGCGAATGGA
This sequence comes from Dermacentor albipictus, assembly GCF_038994185.2. Lineage (NCBI taxonomy): Eukaryota > Metazoa > Arthropoda > Arachnida > Ixodida > Ixodidae > Dermacentor > Dermacentor albipictus. The sequence goes on along the minus strand of NC_091827.1, from coordinate 57,617,900 downwards.
GCAGGAGCCAAATTTGCGCCGGGCCCGTCGAGGCGCGCTGGCAGCCGCCGGTTAAGGCCCGTTTATAGTCCGACGTTATCGGCGCGCGGGCGAGCGTCGTTCGCGGTCAGTCACGCTACGTCGGTTGCGCTGCGCCAGCCGAGATGCCATCCCCTCTATCCTTCAACGCGCGCGCCGTAGGCTGCTATCTTCGGAGCATGCGCAGAAGGTTCGCCAAGTCACGTGCCGTCCGCAAAAGCCGTCTGCGGAGTTGTGTTGGCGCCTTTTTCTTCGCGCGCAATGCATTGTGGTGCCAGAGTTCCGCCGACTTCGACGCGCGAATGGCTCAGGAGCCATATTGGCGCCGGGCCCGTCGGGGCGCGTCGGAAGCCGCCGGTTACGTTGGCTGCGCCGGTGCGCCCGACTATAGAGGGGTCGTTTGCGCCGACGTGACGCAGCGTGCGCGCGCGCGTACGTTACGTCGGACTATAAACGGCCCTTTACGTCGGCGCTGCAGTGCGTCGGACAATAGAAGGAGTTGTTTTCGCCAACGTAACGTAGCGTGCGCGAGCGTGCGCGCGCGCGCGTTACGTCGGACTATAAACGGCCCTATTGAACGGGCTGTGCTTGCCTTTCTATGCGACAAAAATGCAGGCGCTGGGCTGTGGAGGTCGCGTGCTGGGCCGTGATAGCGTAAACATCACAATCGTCCATAACCTGGCAATAGCGCTTGGAGGTGGCGTCTCAACAGCGCGCGGGCCACGTGTTCAGAAGGAGCACCTAAACACGCGCCAGCAAAAAATGGCTCCATAGCGTGCACAGAGCGTCGAGGAGGAGGAGGAGGAGGAAAAACTTTATTCGCTCTGATTGGTTAGAAATTAGCGGTGGCAGATGTGGTCGGCTGTCTTCACGGTCTTCTTCCCCATCGGCGCAGGGTCGACGCCCCTTTTCCAGGGCACCACTGAGGGTGTCTACTCGGTGAGCGTGCCTTACTAGTCCATGCTGGACTTTCGGGTCGCTGCTGGAGAGCACCCTCTCCCACTGCTCCACACTCGGGTCTTTTATTTGAAGGAATTGTTGATTCTGAAGGCATTTCCATGTAATGTGATATAAGGTGGGCTTGGCGCCGCACCGGGGTAAATGCCTCTATCATCATCATCATCATCATCATCATTATCATCATCAGCGTGGTTACGCCCACTGCAGGGCAAAGGCCTCTCCCATATTTCTCCAACAACCCCGGTCATGTACCAATTGTGGCCATGCCATCCCTGCAAACTTCTTAATCTCATCCGCCCACCTAACTTTCTGCCGTCCCCTG